>NC_091282.1:899113585-899326085 GCF_032444005.1 Ranitomeya imitator | reverse complement strand
CGTGCCCTGTGTTATATAGTACGTGGCCTGTGTTATATACTGCATGGCCTGTGTTATATACTGCGTGGGCTGTGCTATATACTGCGTGGGCTGTGCTATATACTGCTTGGCCTGAGAAATCAAACTATCCACATAGGAAGCAACACTGTTTGACCAATCATTTTCACATGCTGTTATGCAAATGGAATACACAACAGATAGAATTTATTGCCTATTATCAGTACACACTCAATAAAGGAGTGGTTCTGCAGATGGGGACCTGTTATGATCCGGTGACCTTGGAGCTGCATGAGAACTTTCACTGGAGAATGTGGCCACTGTACTGACCGCAATCCTGAACTTAACATCGCAACTAGAAGTAGCCGTGGAGTGTACCTAACACACCTAGACACCTCGTCACAGCCGGAGGACTAAATACCCCTAAAGATGGAAATTGGAATACTATCTTGCCTCAGAGAAAATCCCCAAAGGATAGATGGCCCCCCACAAATATTGCCGGTGAGTCGGAGAGGAAAAAACATACACGGGCAGAAAAACAGGATTTAGCACAGGAGGCCACTCTAGCTAGATAGGACAGGATAGGACAGAGTTCTGTGCGGTCAGTATTAAAACCCTTCAAAACATCCACAGCAGAATATACAAAAAACTTCCTACATCTAACTAAAAGATGTAGGAGCCTAAATCTGCAACTCCAGTGAATCCTACAAACAGAGCAGGAATAAAACTGAAACCGCACACAGCAGTGTGCCACAGATACAAAAACAAAACACTTATCTTTGCTGAAATTTGGCAGCAAGCAGGAGAAGCCAGAAAGTTATCCAACACTTCACAAGGAACATTGACAACTGACAAGGGCTAAAGGATCCGGCACACCTAAATATCCCAGTCAGAATTGTAATCATCCGACACACCTGGCCAGGACTGCGAGTCAGAGACAACTGCATTCCCACCTACAACCACTGGAGGGAACCCAAGAGCAGAATTCACAACAGGGACCACAGACAGCATCTCAGTACCAATGCTTTCTGGCTGATGTTTTGGTCACTTTTGAATGTTGGTTTTGCTTTCACACTTGTGGTAGCATGAGACGGACTCTACCACCCACACAAGTTGCTCAGGTAGTGCAGCTTATCCAGGATAGAACATCAATGCGAGCTGTGGAAAGAAGGTTTGCTGTGTCTGTCAGTGTAGTGTCCAGAGGCTGGAGGCTCTACCAGCAGACAGGCCAGTACCCCAGGAGATGTGTAGGGGGCCATAGGAGGGCAACAACCCAGCAGCAGAACCGCTACCTCAGCCTTTGTGCAAGGAGGAACAGGACGAGCACTGCCAGAGCCCTGCAAAATGACCTCCAGCAGGCCACAAATGTGCATGTGTCTGCACAAACGGTTAGAAACCGACTCCATTCGGTCTAAGTGCCCAACGTCCACAGATGGGGGTTGTGCTCACAGCCCAACACCGTGCAGGACCCTTGGCATTTGCCACAGAACACCAGGATTGGCAAATTCACCACTGGTGCCCTGTGCTCTTCATAGCTGAAAGCAGGTTCACACTGATCACATGTGACAGACATGTGACATACATTTGCTAGTTCCATTAAATTCTCAAAATGGATAGAAAAAAAGAATTTTCATGTGAAACTCGACAGTCTATTCTTGTTCTTAGAAATGAAGGCTATTCCATGCGAAAACAGCAAAGAAACTGAAGATGTCCTACAACAGTGTGTAATACTCCCTTCAGAGGAGAGCACAAACAGGCTCTAACCAGAGTAGAAAGAAGTGGGAGGCCCCACTGCACAACTGAGCAACAAGACAAATACAGTAGAGTCTGTAGTTTGAGAAATCGACGCCTCACAGGTCCTCAACTGGCAGCTTCATTAAATAGTACACGCAGTGTCAACGTCTACAGTGAAGAGGCAACTCTAGGATGCTGGCCTTCAGAGCAGAGTGACAAAGAAAAAGACATATCTAGGACTGGCTAATTAAAGGAAAAGATTAATATGGGCAAAAGAACACAGACATTGGACAGAGGAAGATTGGAAAAAAGTGTTATGGACAGACGAATCCAAGTTTGAGGTGTTTTGATCACACAGAAGAACATTTGTGAGACGCAGAACTGGAAAGATGCTGGAAGAGTGACTGATGCCATCTGTCAAGCATGGTGGAGGTAATGTGATGGTCTGGGGTTGCTTTGGTGCTGGTAAAGTGGGAGATTTGTACATGGTAAAAGGGATTTTGAATAAGGAAGGCTATCACTCCATTTTGCAACGCCATGCCATACCCTGTGGACAGCGCTTGATTGGAGCCAATTACATCCTACAACAGGACAATGACCCAAAGCACACCTCCAAATTTATGCAAGAACTATTTAGGGAAGAAGCAGGCACCTGGTATTCTATCTGTAATGGAGTGGCCAGCGCATTCACCAGATCTCAACCCCATTGAGCTGTTGTAGGAGCAGCTTGACCGTATGGTACGCAGAAAGTGCCCATCAAGCCAAACCAACTTGTGGGAGGAGCTTCTGGAAGCATGGGGTGAAATTTCTCCAGATTACCTCAGCAAATTAACTGCTAGAATGCCAAAGGTCTGCAATGCTGTAAATGCTGCAAAGGGAGCATCCTCTGACGAAAGCAAAGTTTGAAGAAGAAAATTATTTCAAATAAAAATCTTTTTTTCGAACCTTGTCAATGTCTGGACTAGATTTTCAATTGATTTGGCAACTCATTTGATTAATAAAAGTATGAGTTTTCATGGAAAACACAAAATTGTCTGGGTGACCCTAACTTTTGAACGGTAGTGTATGTTGATAATTTTTAGGTTTTATTGTTCTCAACACATTCCACTATGTAATGAATAAAGATGTACGACTGGAATATTTCAGTCAGTGTTATCTAGGATGTGGTATTTTAGTGTTCCCTTTATTTATTTGAATATATATTCTTTCTAGACCCAGTTAATTCACCATTTTATGTATGTCACTGCTTGTGGCTCTATTCTTAGCGTCCCCAATTTGACAAGGTGATGGAGGACATTCCCATTTTCTAGTTTCATATTTGGGTTTGTTGTATAACTTCTCATGAAATTCAAAATGATGATAAAGTTGGGGAAACTAAGGACCCATTACCAACCACAAAGTGTAGCACACATTACCTTCTCTTTTCTTCAAAATTATATATTTTTTTCAGTTTTCTGTTTATTTTGCCTTATTAGGATGTACGATGACAAAATATACAGAATATGAGACATTGGAGACATAAATACATGGACTTGTTTTGCATTGTAGGTAAGGATTCCAAATCTGAATCAGGTACTCCTTCATTGGTATCTCTGGTGCCTGAAGAAAAGGTGTCCTTTGGTTTATATGCACTTTCAGTATCTTCCCTAACTGTGGCAAGAATAAGAAAAGTTTACAACAAACTGGACAGCAAAGCAATTGCTAAGCAGGTAAGGTTCATCAGGTAGCTATGTGTGATCTTCTAAAATGATGCAATTTGATTTTGTGCATGTTCCAAAGTATGGCCGCAATGAAAACACTCAAAAAAAAAAAAAAAAGAAAAACATATATAACCTATACAGATATCTGTGATCGATTTTTAAATTTGTTAAATTTATGTTGGGAAATGAATGCAGATTTGTTTCATATTTTCCAGTGAGTTCAGTAAGGAAGTCAAGATCCACAACAAACATAATTTGTTGCAGATTTTGCTGCAGATTGCTTCAACAACTCACAAAAATAAAATTTGTGAGATAAAAAACAAACAAACACTAAATCTAAATACATCTCACCTAGCTGATCTGTGGTGTAATTGCTTGGTCGTCTGCAGTGACGCCTAGTCCTATGTGACTGCTGCTGCAATATGTCACTGTGGGTCTTATCAGGAAGCCCAGCCACTGTATATAAGGCTGGGTGTGGACTTTGTTCTACAAAAAATGTAAAGTAACTTTGAAGTTAGGGCCACTTTGTGAGTTATTGTTTAGCAGCAGGCTGTAAAAAAATTGATTTTGAAATATGGCATCTATTGCGTTAGAGATTCCTGTAACTTTATATGTGTTGTGTTTGTAGTTGGCAATATCATCTCATGAGAATGCCACCCCGGTGAAGCTGTTGCATAACTCAGCTGGACATTTGAATGGCCCTGCTCGGACAATAGGAGCAGCACTTATTGGCTACCTAGGTAATATATTTTCTTTTTTTTTTCTCCTCTCACCCTCCCCTTCCTATCCGCCCTTCCTTTTCTTGCCTTCCTACCTCTTTCTTCCCTTTTTCTTCCCTTTCCTTCCTTTCTTTCCTTCCTCAATCCCTTTATTTTCAACCTCCTTCCTGTCTCTCCTACCTTTCCTTCCATTCTCTCTTCCCTTTCTTTCCAGTCTCTTTTCCTTCCCTTAGTTTCTCTTCCCTTTCCCTTTTAGTCTCTCACTTCCCTTTCCTTACAGTCTCTCACTTCCCTTTCCTTACAGTCTCTCTTCCCTTTCCTTAGTCTTTCTCTTCCCTTTCCTTACAGTCCCTCTTCCCTTTCCTTACAGTCTTCCTCTTCCCTTTCCCTAGTCTCTATTCCCTTTCCCTAGTCTCTATTCCCTTTCCCTAGTCTCTCTTCCCTTTCCCTAGTCTCTCTTCCCTTTCCTTAGTCTCCCTCTTCCCTTTCCTTAGTCTCTCTTCCCTTTTCTTACAGTCCCTCTTCCCTTTCCTTACAGTCCATCTTCCCTTTCCTTACAGTCTCCCTCTTCCCTTTCCCTAGTCTCTCTTCCCTTTCCCTAGTCTCTCTTCCCGTTCCTTACAGTCCCTCTTCCCTTTCCTTACAGTCCCTCTTCCCTTTCCTTAGTCTCTCTTCCCTTTCCCTAGTCTCTCTTCCCTTTCCTTACAGTCTCTCTTCCCTTTACTTACAGTCCCTCTTCCCTTTCCCTATAGTCCCTTTTCCCTTTACTTACAGTCCCTCTTCCCTTTCCTTACAGTCTTCCTCTTCCCTTTCGCTAGTCTCTCTTCCCTTTCGCTAGTCTCTCTTCCCTTTCCCTAGTCTCTCTTCCCTTTCCTTAGTCTCCCTCTTCCCTTTCCTTACAGTCTTTCTTCCCTTTCCTTACAGTCCCTCTTCCCTTTCCTTACAGTCCCTCTTCCCTTTCCTTACAGTCCCTCTTCCCTTTCCTTACAGTCCCTCTTCCCTTTCCTTACAGTCTCTCTTCCCTTTCCCTAGTCTCTCTTCCCTTTCCTTACAGTCTCTCTTCCCTTTACTTACAGTCCCTCTTCCCTTTCCCTATAGTCCCTCTTCCCTTTACTTACAGTCCCTCTTCCCTTTCCTTACAGTCCCTCTTCCCTTTCCTTACAGTCTTCCTCTTCCCTTTCGCTAGTCTCTCTTCCCTTTTGCTAGTCTCTCTTCCCTTTCCCTAGTCTCTCTTCCCTTTCCCTAGTCTCTCTTCCCTTTCCTTACAGTCTTTCTTCCCTTTCCTTACAGTCCCTCTTCCCTTTCCCTACTGTCCCTCTTCCTTTTCCTTAGTCTCCCTCTTCCCTTTCCCTAGTCTCTTCCCTTTCCTTACAGTCTCTCTCTTCCCTTTCCTTAGTCTCCCTCTTCCCTTTCCTTACAGTCTTCCTCTTCCCTTTCGCTAGTCTCTCTTCCCTTTTGCTAGTCTCTCTTCCCTTTCCCTAGTCTCTCTTCCCTTTCCCTAGTCTCTCTTCCCTTTCCTTACAGTCTTTCTTCCCTTTCCTTACAGTCCCTCTTCCCTTTCCCTACTGTCCCTCTTCCTTTTCCTTAGTCTCCCTCTTCCCTTTCCCTAGTCTCTTCCCTTTCCTTACAGTCTCTCTCTTCCCTTTCCTTAGTCTCCCTCTTCCCTTTCCTTACAGTCTCTCTTCCCTTTCCTTAGTCTCCCTCTTCACTTTCCTTAGTCTCTCTTCCCATTCTGTAGTCTCTCTTTACTTTCCTTAGTCTCTCTTCCCTTTCCTTAGTCTTCCTCTTCCCTTTCCTTACAGTCTCTCTTCCCTTTCCTTAGTATTTATCTTCCCTTTCCTAAGTCTTCCTCTTCCCTTTCCTTAGTCTTTCTCTTCCCTTTCCTTACAGTCTCTCTTCCCTTTCCTTAGTCTCTCTTCCCTTTCCTTAGTCTTCCTCTTCCCTTTCCTTAGTCTTTCTCTTCCCTTTCCTTACAGTCTCTCTTCCCTTTCCTTAGTCTTCCTCTTCCCTTTCCTTAGTCTTTCTCTTCCCTTTCCTTACAGTCTCTCTTCCCTTTCCTTAGTCTCTCTTCCCTTTCCTTAGTCTTCCTCTTCCCTTTCCTTAGTCTTTCTCTTCCCTTTCCTTACAGTCTCTCTTCCCTTTCCTTAGTCTCTCTTCCCTTTCCTTAGTCTTCCTCTTCCCTTTCCTTAGTCTTTCTCTTCCCTTTGCTTACAGTCCCTCTTCCCTTTCCTTACAGTCCCTCTTCCCTTTCCTTACAGTCTTTCTCTTCCCTTTTCTTACTGTCTCTCTCTTACCTTTTCTTACAGTCCCTCTTCCCTTTGCTTCATTCCAGTATCTCTTCCCTTTGCTTCCTTCCTTCTCCTCCCCTTCCTCCTTTAACTTTCTTTCCCTCCCTATGATTGATGACTGAGAACGGATATCTAGTTTCTTTCTCAACCCCAACTTTTGCTTAGCTCAATTGCTTGTCTACTTTAATAACATGTTTTGCTTGTATGTTTTCATGTTACATCAGTGTGCATAACTGCATGATAAACCATCTCAGACAGATGTCTGTCCAGCCTCTGTTTGAAGACTTCCATTGATGGAGGACTCGCCACCTCTCGTGGCAGCCTGTTCTACTCATTGATCACTCATTGACCTCTGCTTCTCTTCTGGTTAACTTAGAACCAATGTCATACATTTTACTGTTGGAAGAGTTACAGAAAATTACATCTGAATGTGTTTCCTATTTTAGTAATTCTTCCACTGTATAATGAGTTAGCGCCATTAATGAAGCTTGTGTTTTACTTGTATTTTGTGTTTTACTTTAGGAGTGAGGACATTTGTCCCCAAACCTGTGGCTACAACCCTACAGTATATCGGAGGCGCAGCTGCCATTCTTGGTCTAGTAGCAATGGCATCTGATGTTGAAGGTCTGTATGCAGCGGTCAAGGCGCTTGTTTGTGTGGTAAAGAGCAATCCACTGGCCAGCAAAGAAATGGAAAGGATTAAAGGATATCAGGTATGGTGGATATTAAAAAAATGACTGGACTATTAGCATGAACTATAATGCAGCATTTGTACGTAATATATAATTATTGTAACCCCGCTTAGTTTTATCATTACTGCACATGCCACATACTCTCATCATCTGTGTCTTACCAATTTTTTACCCAGAGATCAGGTACCACCTTAACATGGGGACGCTATCCAAATACATAGGTGGAAGCAATGTGTGCAGCATAGTATTCTTAGAATAATTGAGTTACTGAAAAGTGAAGTTAGACTGAAATAATTTCAACTAATGTCAAAAGAGAAGTCCACTACTTTTATTCTCATGACCGAGCCTTCAGGCGGGTTGATATTTATTGATTTTCATCATTAAATAACCACCAATCTGGAAATATTTACTGATCGTCAGTCATTTAAAGGGAACCTGTCAGCAGGTTTTTGCTAATAGAAGCTGAATCCAATGATGTAGCACTTGGCTTACTGGGTGCAGCCGTTCTGACAAAATCAGAGTTTATAGATTTAGCAATTTGGCATTACAGCAGAGCTGACGAAGCTAACCCCGCCCACACAAGGTTCTCTATGTACAGTGTCCATAGACAGTGAGCTGCCTATCACAGTAGGGGGTGTGTCAGTCCAGCATGCACTGCTGCTATGGATCAGTAATAAGCTCCTGGCACCAATTGTCTGTTATTAGCTCTGGCGGCCTGATGTAAGCACCACAGCTCTTTATACTG
The DNA here is from genome assembly GCF_032444005.1 of Ranitomeya imitator. Taxonomy (NCBI): domain Eukaryota; kingdom Metazoa; phylum Chordata; class Amphibia; order Anura; family Dendrobatidae; genus Ranitomeya; species Ranitomeya imitator. The sequence continues at coordinate 899,318,210 of NC_091282.1, read as the reverse complement.
TGCAGTATCTGCTGCTGGGTACTGAAGGACAGCTTCTAAGGAAAGAGAATTCGAGATGACTTTACTGCCCAGAAGTGGCCACTAGACAGTGTTTGGACCTAGGTCATCAATCTAAAAGTAATGGAAAACTCATTTAATAAATCTTAAATAAAAATCATCTAAATTTAAAATAAGAATAAAAACTAATACATAAATAATATACGTTAAAGCAAATTGTATTTTTCCAAACATCTGAAATGTTTAAAACGTTAATTATTGTGTAGCTGCCGACATTTATCTCGGGTTGTCGTTAATGACTCTGAAGATGACTGAGTATAAATTACTAGTTAATTTCATGCTTGAATGGGATGCAAAAGACTTCTAAAACATGTTCTGTATGTGTTGATTTTTCTTTTTGTACAGGGGGCAATGGGTTTATATTGTCTTATGTTTTTATAAGATTTTTAAAGTTTTTAATAAAAAAAAAAAAAAACTTCTGACTTCTAACCTGAATGAATGTTGAGTTTTAACATGGATTCCTTTTCAATTCGAGTATAAATTTGGTTACTCGCCAGGTAATCTACTATATAATTGTCTAAGGGTCAATTCCGTCTTTCTGTCTGTCCTTCGGTCTGTCACGGATATTCATTGGTCGCGGCCTCTGTCTGTCATGGAATCCAAGTCGCTGATTGGTTGTGGCAAAACACCCACGACCATTGCCATGACCAATCTGCGACGGGCGCAGTCCGGCGGCAACATGGCCGCTCCATCCTCCTCGCAGTCAATGCCCGCTCCGTACTCCCCTCCAGTCAGCACTCACACAGGGTTAATGACAGCGCTAATGGACCGCGTTATTCCACGGTGTAACGCACTCCATTAACGCTGCTATTAACCCTGTGTGACCAACTTTTTTACTATTGATTCTGCCTATGCAGCCTCAATAGTAAAAAGATCTAATGTTAAAAATAATAATAAAAAAAAAAATCATCATATACTCACATTCCGGCGCCTTTCCGCTCCTCGCGACGCTCCGGTGACCAGTCCATGCAAGCGGTAGGTTCCGGTGGCAAAGATGGTATGCGACAAGGACCTGCCATGATGTCACGGTCATGTGACCGCGATGTCATCACAGGTCCTGCGAGAAAGACCTGCCATGACGTCACGGTCATGTGACCACGACGCCATCACAGGTCCTGCACCCATACCAACCCTGAGACCGGAAGCTGCCGGGTGCACCGCACACAGGGCCAGGACTTCAACGGAGGGTGACTATATGTTTATTTTAAGTCTGTATACTACATGGCTCTGTGCTGTGTACTCCGTCGCTGTGCAATATACTACGTGGCTGGGCAATATACTATGTGCCTGGGCAATATACTACGTGCCTGGGCAATGTACTACATCGCTGGGCAATGTACTACGTCGCTGGACAATATACTATGTGGCTGTGCAATATACTACGTGGCTGGGCAATATACTACGTGCCTGGGCAATATACTATGTGCTTGGGCAATATACTACGTCACTGGACAATATACTATGTGGCTGTGCAATATACTACGTGGCTGGGCAATATACTATGTGGCTGGGCATTATACTGCGTGGCTGGGCAATATACTACGTGGCTGGGCAATATAGTACGTGGCTGGGCAATATAGTACGTGACTGGGCAATATACTACGTGGTTGGGCAATATACTACGTGGGCTGTGCAATATACTACATGGCTGGGCAATATACTACATGACTGGGCAATATACTACGTGGCTGGGCAATATACTACGTGGCTGGGCAATATACTACGTGGCTGGGCAATATACTACGTGGCTGGGCAATATACTACGTGGCTGGGCAATATACTACGTGGCTGGGCAATATACTACGTGGCTGGGCAATATACTATGTGACTGGGCAATATACTATGTGACTGGGCAATATACTACGTGGGCTGGGCAATATACTACGTGGTCTGTGCAATATACTACGTGGTCTGTGCAATATACTACGTGGTTGGGCAATATACTACGTGGCTGGGCAATATACTACGTGGGCTGTGCAATATACTACATGGCTGGGCAATATACTACGTGACTGGGCAATATACTACGTGGGCTGTGCAATATACTACGAGGACATGCATATTCTAGAATACCCGATGCGTTAGAATCGGGTCACCATCTAGTATTTAATGAGCATGGTGTGTATAGGTTACATAGAAGAAAATATATTCTTGAAGAAACTATCAAGCTGGCTATATGAACATGTAAATCTAAAACATGTAAAGCACCATGTAACAATAACAAACATTAAATTTCACTCATGCGGACTGGTATAGATATATTTTATTTTAGTCTAGGTTCTCACACTGACCAATAACAGTGTATTAGCGCTGGCATGGCTGTAGGACTCATTTGACCTTGAGCGGTAGGAAAACAGATATTTCTGTAATTATTGCAAGAATTGATGATTAGGTATAATGGACCTGAGGCTTAGTAAATACATGTATTCTTTGTGGAGTAAGTAAATATTAATCACGAAATGCAAAATTAGCATTTTACTTCGTATATTTTTGCCCGAGGCTACACACATTCATCATACTGTTGACAGCCTTTGTGAATTCTGCCTACACTCCTAGGAAAGGAAATTATTTCTACCAAAACTAAAAGCAATGTGTCATTAGCAAGACGTGGTGACTTCAAGGTTGTTGTAAATTTTAGGTTAATTGGGTTCACATTTTATATCACATGGGAATATGTAATGTTTGTGTGTAGTGCTAGTGGTTGGGAGCTGCAGACTGCAGCATATACTGATGATAATGGGCTGGATGGGTGGTCTGGACGGTGTGGCTGCGCTCGGGGTATTAAGGCATTGGGATGGAGAGGAAGCAATACTCCCTGCCCACCAGCCTCTCACACTTCACCACCTTCATGTCTGTCTTTTTGTGTATGCGGATTGTGCTGTATTAGATTGCTGATGGTCTCTACTGTGGCCCAATCTGATATTGGTGTCACGAAGGAGGCTTTGTAACCTATTCTTGTATAAATCATGAGTTATGTCCACATACATATTATACAGTATGCATTCATTCTATTCTGTCTTCATTGTAGCTGCTGGCAATGTTACTGAAGAAGAAGAGAGGTCTTCTCAACAGTCACATTTTACATCTCACGTTTTCTTTGGTTGGGACGGTGGACAGTGGTCATGAAACATCCATTATACCCAACTCCACAGCTTTCCAAGACCTACTTTGTGACTTTGAGGTTAGTGACCTCCATTAATGGCAAGTAAACCTATAAATAAATCTTTTAGAAATGGTTGAAAATATTGCTCATCACTTAATGGAGTTGTCCAGGACTGAGATATTGATGACTTCTCTAAAGAGAGATCATCAGTATGAGATTGGTTGTGGTCAAAACAGCCGACACCATGGCACCACGACAGTGCTCGGTACTGGAACACTTCAGCTCTGCACACTGTTAGTGCCCGTTCTTAATTACTGCAGGTCATCTCCCATCACGGCTGCCGTGTTCACATGAATTGGCCAATTTAAGCACTAAGTATCCTCAATTTTTCATATTTTCTAGTGCAGTAATTCAATTAAAATGTCATATATTTCATGTTTGCATGCTATAGAGCTACAGAGGGCTACTTTATTTTGTTGGCCTTCTGTAGAAGACCTTGCAGCATTTAAACAATTTTTGAACAATTAAAAGACTTTGCTCAAGCTAGAGATCTTACGCTCTCTCATTTGCAAAGTTAGAAGTGAAAATGGGGAACCCACTTAAAAATCGGGTTATACATTGCCCCATTACCATCAATACGATCAATATCATTTATTTAATGTATTCTAAGTAATTGTTAATGTCACGCCCTTCTTCAATTATTAGGTTCTGTAGAAGGACGTAGATCTGGGTATTTATTATGATGGAATATAGGCTGAACTGGATGGACAAATGTCTTTTTTCGGCCTTACTAACTATGTTACTATGTTACTATGTTCTATGTATTTTAGGTCTGGCTCCACGCACCGTATGAGCTCCATCTTTCACTGTTTGAACATTTCATTGAGCTCCTCACTGAATCAAGGTAGGTTCAAATACAATAGCAATAATGTGAACCGAGAGTTCTTGGCTGTTCTTGGCCCAGTAGCCAATACCTAACATATGCCCCCACCGCTAAGTAGATAATAAAGCACAAAGTGATGTCACAAAACAGCAATAATAAACAATGTGATATGATAGGAAAAGGATATTGCGCCCAATAGTGTCAGTGTAAAAATACACTAGTCATTATTACTGTCACTGGTCAGGACGGCCTTGCCAACCACCATTACATGACCAGATAAGGTTGATTATTCTCTTTTTGATGGTGGTCAAATATCATGAATTGGCCAAAAAATGTAAGGATTCTTTTTTGTTATGGGACAATTATTGTATGAAATTCTAAATGAAAGACCTCAGACCTTGAGAAACATTTTGTGACATATTGTTATCTTGTTACAGTGAAGCAGCAAAGAATGCAAAACTCATGAGGGAATTTCAGCTAATCCCCAAGTTATTACTGACTTTGCGAGACATGTCTCTATCACAGCCCACCATATCTGCTATCAGTAATGTCCTGAGTTATCTCCTACAAGGTTTTCCAAACAACAATGACCTGCTGAGGTAATGTGTTCATGGACTGAAATGTGAAAAGGAAAGTAACAAGTTTATTATACACCGTTTTAGAATAGATGCAAAGCGATTCGCAGGATCGGGTCCTTTAGCAACGTCCGAAACCTGTGGCCGGCCAATGGGGAGGAGCCACGAAAACCGCTTCTTGACTGACTGCGTCCATGGTTCTTTTTGATTAGACGGCCCGACGCATTGTCAGAAGTGATGACGTGACGAGCGAGATTTAACTAGCTTGGCTAATCAAAAGAAGGGTTAAGGTTGGGTGAAAGATATCGCACTGCTCTTGTCCTGTCCACATATGTGGCCAATGGACCGTTTGTTGCAAATCGATTACGGTCAATTATAACACGGTGGTTTTCTCATGCGTTACATGAGTACCATACCAAAGTGGAATCATCGCAATAATAATCTTTTTTTTTTAAAGGTTTGGACAGTTCATCTCATCCACGCTGCCAACCTTTGCTGTATGCGAGAAGTTCGTTGTCATGGAAGTAAATAATGAGGAGAAGCTAGAGCCAGGTAAGGAGTCTTAATTCTTCTATTAGTGCTGTGTTTTGCTGCTGCCTCTTCTCTTTGGAACCATAGGAGCTATGATAACATAATAATGTTCTAAGACATTTTAAAGACCGGTTTCTGCCAAGCTGAATATTCATGATGTAACTGGTTACTAGTAGTCATTTAATACCTTTTTATTTTATTTTTTTATAACCCAATTAGGTACCGAAGATGACTTTGGAGGACTTGTTTCTGCCAATCTTATTCTTCTAAGAAATAGGTTATTGGATATGCTGTTGAAACTCCTGTATACTACAAAAGAAAAGACCACAGTGAATCTTCAGTAAGCACAATTATTAGGCAATTTGTATTTTGGAGAATACATTTTGTTATTTAACAACTACAGTGCTGTAAAGTCAATCCAAAAGGTTAATAAACCTGAATATTTCAGAAAGTAAAAGTGAAGTTATATCTTTCTTAGGAGATTATCTATGTGTGCAGAATTATTGGTCAACTATCAGTGTGCAGAATTATTCAACTAACCATGGAGTTTCAGTTTCTTAATCTGTTGACGATCAAATTTTTGGGCATGAAAATGCAAGCACAAATCAGTTCAGACTATCCTAAACCTCCTCAACCTTTTTGAGATATGATAAACTCTATTTAGAAATTTTGTCTGGATCATACAGTCATAAGCACTCAATGTTGAGGGATAAAATGTATCTTCTACCTCTCTCCATTCCTCCATTGTCAAGTACCGAATATTGTGCGTCTCTTTTGTCTCTACACGTTGTTGATCACACTGTTGCAAATTTGTAACAAAACATTAGATGGTCGTGTGATCACGCCCCAATATCTTAGCAATTTAAAATCTGATAAGATCTACAGATGGGAAAACACCAAGTGTTTTATCTCCTGTTAGGAGTAGCTGCAGAATTTTACAACTAATGTTCTTTTGCTTCTTTCATTCAGAGCTTGTGAAGAATTAGTCAAGACTCTTGGCTTTGATTGGGTCATCATGTTCATGGAAGAACATCTACATTCAACGACAGTCACTGCGGCCATGAGGATTTTGGTGGTACTTTTGAGCAACCAGCCAATCCTCATTAAGTTCAAGGAAGGAGTGAGTGGGGGAGGATGGCTAGACCAAACAGACTCCGTCTTGACCAACAAGATCGGGACAGTACTAGGTAAAGGCTTTAAGTGCATCATTGAGTACTTAGCTGATGTATCTTGAGAGACATGACTTGGTAACCCAATGTGGGTGTAGAAGAGCGAACGTTAAACACTTTTCCTCCATATTGATTAGGACAATAGGACTGGCATGGAAAATGAGATCTATGATTCTGACTTTTCTTTTTTTTATTATCAACAAAATCCCGGGTCGCCGATGAGTTGCTGTGACAGCCGGGGGTCTGCTGAAGACCCTCATGCCCGTCATGCCGGTTCTCCTGTGATCACCAGTTCTGACTGTGATTTTTGCTTTATATAACAATTAGTGTTGAGCGATACCGTCCGATACTTGAAAGTATCGGTATCGGATAGTATCGGCCGATACCCGAAAAATATCGGATATCGCCGATACCGATATCCGATACCAATACAAGTCAATGGGACATCAAGTATCGGAAGGTATTCTCATGGTTCCCAGGGTCTGAAGGAGAGGAAACTCTCCTTCAGGCCCTGGGATCCATAGGGATGTGTAAAATAAAGAATTAAAATAAAAAATATTGATATATTTACCTCTCCGGCAGCCCCTGAACTCAGCGCGGGTAACCGGCAGGCTTCTTTGTTCAAAATCAGCGCTTTTAGGACCTGAGAATCACGTCCCGGCTTCTGATTGGTCGCGGGCCGCCCATGTGACCGCCACGCGACCAATCACAAGCCGTGACGTCATTCGCAGGTCCTTAACGCGCTCATTTTTTAAAAATGAGCGCGGTAATGACTTTCAAAGACGTAGCGGCTTGTGATTGGTCGCGGCCACGCGACCAATCACAAGCCGCGACGTCACCGCAAGCTATTAACGCGCTCATTTTTAAAAATGAGCGCGTTAATGACTTTCAAAGACGTAGCGGCTTGTGATTGGTCGCGGCCACGCGACCAATCACAAGCCGCGACGTCACCGCAAGCTATTAACGCGCTCATTTTTAAAAATGAGCGCGTTAATGACTTTCAAAGACGTAGCGGCTTGTGATTGGTCGCGGCCACGCGACCAATCACAAGCCGCGACGTCACCGCAAGCTATTAACGCGCTCATTTTTAAAAATGAGCACGTTAATGACTTTCAAAGACGTAGTGACTTGTGATTGGTCGCGTGGCCGCGACCAATCACAAGCCGCTACGTCTTTGAAAGCCATTAACGCGCTCATTTTTAAAAATGAGCGCGTTAATAGCTTGCGGTGACGTCGCGGCTTGTGATTGGTCGCGTGGCGGTCACATGGGCGGCCCGCGACTAATCAGAAGCCGGGACGTGATTCTCAGGTCCTAAAAGCGCTGATTTTGAACAACGAAGCCTGCCGGTTACCCGCGCTGAGTCCAGGGGCCGCCGGAGAGGTAAATATATCAATATTTTTTATTTTAATTCTTTATTTTACACATCTCTATGTATCCGATACCCGATACCACAAAAGTATCGGATCTCGGTATCGGAATTCCGATACCGCAAGTATCGGCCGATACCCGATACTTGCGGTATCGGAATGCTCAACACTAATAACAATACTATGATATTGCTGTGTATAGTACACATGATTGGATGCTTGCAGGTTCAAGTCCCTTAAGGGGTCAAACAGATACAGTGAAAAGTGCAACAAAAAAAATAATTTCCCACATTAAAAACAAAGATATAACCTCCACTTACCTGTGTGGTATTGTTATGTCCGTAAAAGTCTGATCTATGGAAATATAAAATTAATTAACTCAATTGGTGAATAGCGGAAAAAGAAAAAAATCTAAATGGCAGAATTAGTTTTTTCAGTCGCACAACAGTGCAAAAAAATGCAATAACAACATCGATCAAAACATTGTACTTTTCCTCAAAGTGGTATCAATAAAAATATTGGCTCAGGGTGAAAAAAACAAGCCCTCACAAAGCCCATCAACCAAAAATTTGAAATGTTGCGGATCTCGGAAAATGGTGACACAAGGAAATTATTATTATTATTTTTTTTTGTTGTTCAAATTTCCTTTTTTTTTTCTCACTACCTAACTAAAAAAAAAATCTATGTGTGATCTATGTATGCGTAATTGTATTGACCCAAAGAATCCTGTTGCCAAAACATTTTTACTGTATACCGTATATACTCGAGTATAAGCCGAGATTTTCAGCCCAAAATTTTGGGCTGAAAGTGCCCCTCTCGGCTTATACTCGAGTCACGGTGGGCGGCAGGGTCGGCGGGAGAGGGCGCTGAGGCATACTCACCTAGTCCCGGCAATCCTGGCGCTCCCCCTGCCCGTCACACTGTCTCCGGTGCTGCAGTTCTTCTCCTCTTCAGCGGTCACGTGGGACCGCTCATTAGAGAAATGAATACGCGGCTCCACTTCCCATAGGGGTGGAGCCGCATATTCATTTCTCTAATCAGCGGTGCCGGTGACTGCTGATAGAGGAAGAGGCTGCGGCACCGAAGACCGTGTGACAGGCAGAGGGAGCGGGACGCCGGGACCAGGTAAGTATGTCATATTCACCTGTCCCCGTTCCACACGCCGGGCGCCGCTCTGTCTTCCCGGCGTCTCTCCGCTCTGACTGTGCAGGTCAGAGGGCGCGATGACGCGTATAGTGTGCGCGCCGCCCTCTGCCTGATCAGTCAGTGCGGAGAGACGCCGGGACCGGACGCCGGGAGCTGCAAGCAAGGGAGGTGAGTATGGCATTTTTTTTCTTTATTGCAGCAGCAGCGTTATATATGGCAGAGCTTTCTATGGCACAGCTATGGGGCAACAATGAACGGCGCAGAGCACTATATGGCACAGCTATGGGGCAATACTGAACGGTGCAGAGCACTATATGGCAGCTATGGGGCAATAATGAACGGCGCAGTGCACTATATGGCACAGCTATGGGGCAATACTGAACGGCGCAGAGCACTATATGGCAGCTATGGGGCAATAATGAACGGTGCAGAGCACTATATGGCACAGCTATGGGGCAATAATGAATGGTGCAGAGCACTATATGGCACAGCTATGGGGCAATAATGAACGGTGCAGAGCACTATATGGCACAGCTATGGGGCAATAATGAACGGTGCAGAGCACTATATGGCACAGCTATGGGGCAATAATGAACGGCGCAGAGCACTCTATGGCAGCTATGGGGCAATAATGAACGGTGCAAGCACTATATGGCACAGCTATGGGGCAATACTGAACGGCGCAGAGCACTATATGGCAGCTATGGGGCAATAATGAACGGTGCAGAGCACTATATGGCACAGCTTTATATGGCACATCTATGGGGAAATAATGAACGGTGCAGAGCGCTATATGGCACAGCTTTATATGGCACATCTATAGGGCAATAATGAACGGTGCAGAGCACTATATGGCACAGCTTTATATGGCACATCTATGGGGCAATAATGAACGGCGCAGAGCACTATATGGCACAGCTATGGGGCAATACTGAACGGCGCAAAGCACTATATGGCAGCTATGGGGCAATAATGAACGGTGCAGAGCAGTATATGGCACAGCTATGGGGCAATAATGAACGGCGCAGAGCACTATATGGCAGCTATGGGGCAATAATGAACGGCGCAAGCACTATATGGCACAGCTATGGGGCAATACTGAACGGCGCAGAGCACTCTATGGCAGCTATGGGGCAATAATGAACGGTGCAGAGCACTATATGGCACAGCTATGGGGCAATAATGAACGGTGCAGAGCACAATATGGCACAGCTATGGGGCAATAATGAACGGTGCAGAGCACTATATGGCAGCTATGGGGCAATAATGAACGGTGCAGAGCACTATATGGCACAGCTTTATATGGCACATCTATGGGGCAATAATGAATGGTGCAGAGCACTATATGGCACAGCTTTATATGGCACATCTATGGGGCAATAATGAACGGTGCAGAGCACTATATGGCACAGCTTTATATGGCACATCTATGGGGCAATAATGAACGGTGCAGAGCACTATATGGCACAGCTTTATATGGCACATCTATGGGGCAATAATGAACGGTGCAGAGCACTATATGGCACAGCTTTATATGGCACATCTATGGGGCAATAATGAACAGTATGGAGCATTATATGTGGCACAGCTTTATGGGGTAATAATGAACGGTATGGAGCATCTATTTTTATTTTTGAAATTCACCGGTAGCTGCTGCATTTCCCACCCTAGGCTTATACTCGAGTCAATAAGTTTTCCCAGTTTTTTGTGGCAAAATTAGGGGGGTCGGCTTATACTCCAGTATATACGGTAGTTAACATGGTAAATAAAATAAAAAATCCAACAGTTGTGAAGTTGTGCTTTTTTGCAAATTTGCTGCATTTGGAATTTTTTTCCTGCTTTTCAGTACATCACATGATAAAATAAATGTCATTCAAAAGTACAACTCGTCCCACAAAGAAAAACTAGCCCTCACATGGCTATGTCAACAGAAAAGTAAAAAGGTTATGGATAGAAGAAGATAAAAAACAAAAAAGTAAAAAAAAGGATAATAACCATGATAGGAAGGAGTTGAACCTACCACCATGAATAAAATTCACGGATTCCATGAATTTAGCGTAATTCTGAGCCCACTTTCACGCTTCCACAGTAACAGTCTATGCGCTGTATGTCATTGAGGTATCTGGGAGCCTTGCTGTATGGTTTCCATGAGCTTAGGAGTCCAGCGATACATTATAATGCACAGTTTAGATTGTTTGTTCACTTAATGGAGAGTGAAAGGTAGTTCAGGAAAAATAATTACATCCTTAGAATCTGTCTTTTCAGGTATCCACGCATTATCATACAGAAATATGAAAAAACTTTGTAGATGGCATATTATGCTATTAATGTAGAGCCCCAGGTTGTAAGGTGGTGAATCTGTTTTTCTCGTTGAATCATTCTCTTAGGCTACGTTCAGACTAGCGTTGCGCGCCGCTGCGTCGGCGACGCAACGCACGACGCACACAAACGCGGCAAAACGCACGCAAAAACGCTGCGTTTTGTGACGCGTGCGTCGTTTTTTGCCGAAAATCGGACGCAAGAAAAATGCAACTTGTTGCGTTTTCTTGGTCCGACGCTAGCGGCAAAAAAGACGCAAGTGTTGCAAAACGCAACACACAAAAACGCATGCGTCCCCCATATTAAACATAGGGGCGCATGACGCGTGCGTCGCCGCTGCGTCGCCCGACGCTAAGGCGACGCACACTAGCAGAACGCTAGTGTGAACGTAGCCTTAAGGAATTAAACGTATTGTCCCCTTTGGTAGTAGTTAGTTGTGGGTGTCCCACTGGAGTCCTCCAAGAATCTAGTTGGAACGATTCGCTCAACACAGGGAATCCTAGAAAGTAGTTGTCTAACGCGCACAAGGTCTGTAAATAATCGGTTTCAAAATCAGAAGATAAAATGTGGCACTCACCAATGGTGTTTTCTTCTTTATTAACTTCAATCCATAAAAACCACTTCCTAATACACGCAGGGTAGAGAGAGTGTTGGAGTGAAGTGAAACAGCCTCTTTCATCCTCATCCTGCTACACGCAACTTTATGTAATTGGACTTGCTTTTTATTAATTGAAGTTAACACGTAAGAAAAACACCATAGGTGAGTGCCATCATTTTTTCTTCTGGATTTGATCACTTGATACGATTCGTTTTCTCACTGAAAACCTCCATTTTTGGCAATGGTAGCCTACAAGCTGTTTTTATGCCACACAAGTACTAGAAGTTGAGGGATAATGCTGATCTCTATCTACAAGAGAAATAGGAGAGGTTTCAGTTTTTGCTCATCGTGCGCGTATATGGTTCAATTAATATCCTATAGTCTGCTTTCAGGACTTGTATTACTTTGGTGGCAGAGGTTGGCTTAGGATGGGAAATGCTAGCAAAGTGTATTTTGGATGTACCGAAATGTGTTCCGGGCTCTGAGGTTCTGTTTTTGCTTTGCAGGCTTCAACGTTGGAAGGAGTGCTGGAGGCAGGTCAACGGTCAGGGAGATCAACCGTGATGCTTGTCATTTCCCTGGCTTTCCAGTTCTTCAGTCCCTTCTCCCCAAGCACACTAATGTCCCCGCACTTTACTTTCTGCTCATGGCACTGTTCCTTCAGCAGCCTGTCACTGAACTGCCTGAAAACTTGCAGGTCAGTGCACCTGTCGCCAGCAGCCGAAGTAACCGGGGTTGCCAGGTAGGAATTAGCCAGTAAGAAAAGTATATGTGTGTCCTAATCTTGGATTAGATCTTCATAGAGGTGATCTGGTTTTAAGCTAATATTTGATTCATATTTTCAATTGGGAGCACCTTTGTTCTTTATAATGCAGAATATAGGCCTATTTATCCCAGAAATTAAATGTTGGCACTGGAAACCCAACTACCGGTAACTCTGTTTTTGCAATTCTGCATTCTATCCTCTTTTTTCAAGTACTTTTTCACAAGGATTTGGGCCATATCGACCGTTCCTTTTGTTCTCTAATTTGTGGCTTACTGCGCAGCATCATGGTGAGATACTGAAAAATGTCCTTTGGCGTGTAAGATTTCCAGATCTTACACGCCAAAGGACATTTTTGCATTTTCCTTTGATATGTTACAGGTGCTTAAGGTGCTCCCCACGGCCACGAGATACTTTTAAGACATTCTAATCCATCCCTGTTCCCAACTTTGTTCCATAGGGTGCACTTTTTTTTTTTTTTTTTTTTAACTGAAGTGGTTGTGTTGATGCTTCTTGCATCATCAGATGGCACACAATATGGGACTGATTCATTAAAATTGGTGTTGTGTATGCATGTCTTAATGGAGGGCTTTCTGGAGTATGATGCATCGGATCCATTAAGAGGCGCACAAATTTAGTGCATCTTCTTAGTGGCGCGCGCCTCACTGACTAGAGTAACATTCCTGGTATACAAAACGCCAGCACTTTTGATGAATTTGATGGCTAGCCATAGCCATGCCCCATCCTGCCCTGGCTCCTTCCCAGTTCCACCCATTTTGGCAGAGTTGCTTTAAACTGACATGAAAACGCCAAAAGCCGCAACTCTGCGTTGCACAACAATCTCAACTTTTCAAAATGTTTTACCCCAGTGTTCAGGTGAACACACTGATGAACTGCCTCCTTTGCTTTTCTTCCTTAGTTTGACCTGGACTCTATCTGGACTTTTATCTTCGGGGTGCCCGCGTCCAGTGGCAATGTCTTCTCCTCTATCCACAACGTTTGCACAGAAGCCGCATTGCTCTTACTGGGCATGCTCCGGACAATGCTGAATTCTGTAAGTGCTGTTTGATATTATTATTATTTTAGTATCATTTTAGATTTAGCTTACTGCAGCGAAAACTACGTAAGCATGTTTAATAAATAATGGAATTCTTTAAGATCTTTCTAATTTTGTACTTTTTCCATTTGACCATAGCCATGGCAGTCAGAGGAAGAAGGTTCCTGGCTCCGGGAGTATCCAGTGACATTGATGCAGTTCTTTCGCTACCTTTACCATAATGTCCCAGATCTTGCCCCAATGTGGATGAGTCCTGACTTCCTTTGTGCCCTGGTGGCCACTGTGTTCCCCTTTAACATTCGACCATACTCTGAAATGGTAAGGAACCACGTGCTTTACATTTACTTGCATTAACCCTTTTACACTATTCCTACCTCACCATTCAGTCATCAGCGTAATTGAGTACACCCCCTTTGAAATGTAAAATATCAACCAATATCTCAGTGAACGCAAGAACAACGTTGACCAGACTGAGTTTCATAAAACATTGTCTAACATAGCATGTAAATAAAATTAATAATATAACTTTCATTACAAAATGTTCAGGTTTACTCAAATTAGTAGATGCAAAAATGAGTACACCCCACACCAAAACTACTACATCTAGTATTGTATGTGACATCCATGAGTTTTAAGTACAGCACGAAGTCTTCTACGTATGGCATGAACAAGTTGGCGACATATTGCAACATGTATCTTTTTTCATTCTCCAAAAACAATTTATTTTTCTAGCACCTGGATGCTGGATGGAGAGTGATGCCCCGCTCATCTCTTCAGAATTCCCCATAGGTATTCAATTGGGTTTAGATCAGGGACAAATTTGGCCAATTAATTACTTTCACCTTTTCTTCTTCAGAAATGCGACAGTCACCTTAGATTTGTGTTTTGGATCAGTCATGTTGGAAAGTGCACATCTACCAAGGGCTCAGTGATATTACCATCTTCTCATTCAATATAGAGCAGTACATTTGTGAATCAATGATACCATCAATGAATTGGAGCTCCCCAGCACCAGCAGCAGTCATGCTGATCCACAAAAAGACATTGCCACCACCATGTTTCACTGTAGGCAACACTCATTTTTATTTGCACTCCTCACCTTTGCAACAGACACCAAACAGTTTTGAAGCCATCAATTTAAGGCTATGTGCACACGTTCAGGATTTCCTGCAGAAAATTCCTGAGAAAAACCTGAAATTTTCTGCAAGAAATCTGCATGCGTTTTTGCTGCGTTTTTGCCGCGTTTTTGATGCGCTTTTTTTCCGGACATTTCCCAATGCATTTTATAGTGGAAAATCTGCAAAAAAATGCAAAATTAATGAACATGCTGCGTTTTTTACCGCGATGCATTTTTTTCGCGGGAAAAAACGCATCATGTGCACAAAACATGTGGAATTCATTCTAAACGATGGGATGCATATTGTATGCTTTTTTTGCGGTTTTATAGCGTTTTTATCACGAAAAAACGCGGAAAATCAGCAACGTGTGCACACAGCCTAAAAAAAAATTTTTTTTTCTTCGTCTGCAGAGTATAGAGTCCCAGTAGTCTTCGTATATTTCAGTATTGCAAATTGTAGGCAGACATTTTTGGACCTGGGTTTTAAAGAGAGGCTTATTTCATGAATAACCCCCATGCATGCCATTTCTCTGCTGTGTATGCCATATTGTGTCTCGGAGAAACGCTCACCCTGGTTTTCTTTAGCCAACTGCAGTGAACGTCCATGCTGATTTTCTTTAACCCTTCTCATCAGGAGACACTTTTGTTAAGGTGTTAATGTCCATGGTCGGCCTAGACACCTCTATGAGAAGGCTGCTGTTCCATCTTAAATTTTAGTATCACTTTTGCTACAGTATTCTGACTGATAAGTAAAGCTTTGTTGATCTTTTTTGTAGTTTTTACCTTTTTTGTGTAAAGAAATTTTCTTTCTCAGGTTTTGTCACATTTCTCTTCCATGTGATGCTATTGCTGACAGCATTAAATGGGAAGGAGTTTTCTTTAATATAGAAGTTGTCTTGAACAACTTCTCGTCATACCACTTGGCTTCCATAAAATAATAAAGCTTATATTCTCCTCCCATGCTGGTGCCGTTCCTGTGGTGTCGGCACTTGCGGTCTCAGGGCTCCTGCAAGTGCGTCATGAGAGTGAGCATGAAAAGGAAGTCTGAGATCAGCTTCATGTTTGATGTGTCCGAAGGCGGGACAGTGACACCAGCACTGATTAGGCGCCGGCATCACAACAACCGCATGAGAGCCCCGGGACCGCGAGTGGTGATACCGTGGGATCGGCGCCGACACGGGAGGGAAGTATAAGCTTTATTATTATATGGAGGCCTAATATTTTGATTAAGAAGGGGATGTCCTAGTAGTGAATAATCCCTTAAAGTAATGCCATTTTATAGTCAACTATTTTCTGGACACATGTTCAATTAATAATTAGAATTACCTGTGGTTGAATTCTTAAGAGTTTTTGAGTCTATACTTTAGCTTTGCTTGTAAGATTTTCATTGGGGTGTACTTATTTTTGACACATGATCTTGAATTAATTTTAGAAAAATGTTTGTGCGGGTATTTTGTAGTATTGTATCCTGTAAAAAATGTTGATTCTGAAAGGAAATACGTATTTTCTGACAAATCTGTTGGGGCATACCGATCTACGCGGGGCACTGTAAATTTTACTGAGTACCATGGAAGATTAAAGACCACTTCTATCCCTAAAAACCAGAGGAGAGGTTTGATAAGTAGCTGAAGTATGATAATGTTGTTTTTACTCTCTTTTGTTACTTTTGTTTTCAGCTGTGACGGAAAAATTTGATTTTCCGCTCGTTCACCATAATCTTACAGTGTAAATGCACCTTAAGTTTTTTTGCAAAAGGACCTGTGGGCTTCAAGTTCTATCTGGCCGAAGGCTTCTGTGTTACATAGAGACGAATGTACTGTGTAGGAATTGTCGTTGCTTTTGGTGAACAATGGAAACTTTTTCTCCGGTCAATGACTAGAAGTGATTTGCTATTTGGGCTCCGTGGGTCGAATAGTCAAATCCATTGGACGACAGATAACACAATAGGGTCCATCATGTTGTACTGCCTTGATGGGAAGGATAAGGCTGCAGGCTGTGCCCTTTAAATATAGCAATATATCCGACAGATGCTTCAGACTGAATCGTTGAATCGTTGTCAGTAGTGTAAATGGCCTTAGGCAGCAATACTGGCAAATATACAGAACTATAGAATTTTACAGGACTTTATACATTTTATTAGCTAGTGTCATCTCTGAGTTTCTGTGGGAGAGCTTGGTGACGGATCGTTTACAGAGATGTGTTGAGATTTGATGGCAGGTCCCTTGACTTGACAAGTGAGCGCTATTGGTAATATACTGCTGTCGGGCTGACATGGCGTATAAAGATGTCTTTGTATTACTGATCTGCACATGTGTGACAGATGGAGCTGAACAGGCCTCTTGGGATTGGAGCCGGCCGGTGCTCATTGTGCCAGTGAGCTGTGTTATCTTGCTCAACTGCCTAATGTTAGCGAGACCTCCGGTGCCAGGTAGTAGCATATTGCAGGTGGCTGTTACAGGGACATCTCCATATCCATGTACAGAAGCTAATGTTTTGTTACTACTCTTTTGTCCCCAATGACAAACTGATTATTTCGGTTTATCAGGACACAAAGCTTTGGATATTTTCTGCTAAATCCAAGCAAATTTTTAATGGTGTGGCTATTAATGTCTCTTCTGAAAATAACAAATGAAATGGCGTGCACTCTGATCAAGAAGGGCAGGTGCAGGCTGTACCTGGATAGTATCCAGTTAAATCACAAGTTCATAAGAAACAGCCGCACACAAACTTTGGGATTTTTCAAATGCAAAAAAGGGGATAATTTATTGTATTCACCACAGTAGCATAGCGATGTTGAGGTAACGTTTCGGCCCCGTAGTGGGCCTTTGTCAAACCTCACTTGTAGAAATAATAGAGGAAGGTATTGCAGTGAAGGACCCTGCAATGAAGGGACAGATAATTATTGTAATAGGCAGGCTCCAAAGTAGAGCAATTGGCGTTATGCAGAGTAAGTTAAAGTCTGAAAAGGGGGTGCGATCCCAGTCCGAGCTGCGGGTCCGGGGTGTTAGTATCCCTGACACATCACCACAGGGATTCTAACACCCCGGACCCGCAGCTCAGACTGGGATCGCACCCCCTTTTCTGCATAACGCCAGTTGTTCTACTTTGGAGCCTACCTATTACAATAATTATCTGTCCCTTCATTGCGGGGTCCCTCACTGCAATACCTTCCTCTATTATTTCTACAAGTGAGGTTTGACAAAGGCCCACTACGGGGCCGAAACGTTACCTCAACATCGCTATGCTACTTGTGGCGAATACAATAAATTATCCCTTTTTTTGCATTTGAAAAATCCCAAAGTTTGTGTGCGGATCTTCTGAAAATAACTGCATTGGCACTGATGAGAACCAGACAGCAAAACATAAGCGTATTGATGTCCATGGAATTACCAGGCCCTGGAAAGGCTCAAAAGGTCCCTTTGGTCCTTAGGAAGACCAATGTAGTTATTAAAGACTAAGGACTATGACAGGCATTGTTGGAGATCTTGCATTGGGGCCTACGGCCTTTAAAGAGGCTGTCTCATGAACAAAGTATGTTTTAAAGAGACTCTGTCAGCCCCAAAATCGTATGAGGTAAGCCCACCGGCATCAGGGGCTTCTATACAGCATTCTGTAATGCTGTAGATAAGTCCCCGATGTATCCTTAAAGATGAGAAAAAGAGGTTAGATTATACTCACCCAGGGGCGGTCCGGGTCCGATGGGCGTCGCGATCCGGGTCCAGTGCCTCCTATCTTCTTATAATGACGTCATCTTCTTGTCTTCACGCTGCGGCTCCGGCGCCTACGCACTGCAGTACTTTGCTCTGCCTTCATCAGGGCAGACAAAGTACGCCTGCGCCGGAGTCGCAGCAATTAGACGAGAAGAGGACGTCATCGAATGAAGATAGGAAACCCCGGACCGCGACGCCCATCGGACCCAGACCTCAGCGGGAACGCCCCTGGGTGAGTATAATCTAACCTCTTTTTCTCCTCTTTCAGGATACATTGGGGGCTTATCTAAAGCATTACAGAATGCTGTAGATAAGCCCCTGATGATGGTGGGCTTACCTCATATATGATTTTGGGGGTGACATGTTCCCTTTAATTAATAGATCTTGGAATAATAGTCCTATAGACTTGTATAAGGGTTAATCGTGGTCACTAATGAGCCTTACTTTGCAGTGCCCGCATATTGTTGTAAAATCTTAAATGATGCACTTTATTTTCCAGGTCACTGACCTTGATGATGAGGGGGGATCGCCTGCTGAAGAATTTAAAGCCTTTGCTTCAGACTCTGGAATGAACAGAAGCCAATCTGAGTACTGTAATGTCGGCTCGAAGACTTACCTTACCAGCCACCCCGCCAAGAAGTTTGTTTTTGATTTCATGAGAGTTCTAGTCATTGAAAACCTCTGCCTGACTCCCGCCAGCAAGCAAACTCCTTTGATAGACCTTCTTTTAGAGGTAAATTGTTCTGTTATGCCTGTGCGCTGCTGAATGGAGAATAGAGACATTGTTAGCGTTTCAATAATGATAAGAAATACACTATCAATAAATAACCTCTGTTGAGCAGTAAAAACTCTATAATCTGATACAAAACTGCATGCTAGTCTTTGAGAAGCAGAGATAAAAAAAAAAATAGAGGCTGCTTGACGTTTTCAGTTCATTTTTTTATTTCTTTATATTTTGAAAACCTTTTCCTTGCATCATTTGATGCATTCAATGCATTTTGATGTAATTGGTAGGATAAAACAAGAATTGGTAGAACAGTTTCTGTTCTATTCTTCAATCTTTAAAAAGGAAGAAAGAAGCGAATGCTGACATACAAACCACCTGTTTTACTGACTTTGGAACTTTAACACATTTTTTAAACTTGTGTAACAGTCTAGTGAATTTTTTTTAAATATTTCTTCTGCTAACAGGTTTCCAGTACATTACATTTATCTAGTATGCCCTTATTTAATTGTTCCTTCCTACCTGGAAATTCAGGGTATCCTTTTCCATTGAGCCATTTAATTGCTTGGTGATCCCCTAGGAATTACATGGCTTTATTTCTCACATCTCAGTATTGCCTATTTGATGAAATTGCGTGGACGGTATCACTGAAGTTCTCCATACAGTGGGTGTGTGGGGTGTAGAAACTCCTATCACAGTTACTGATAATGACTGCACATTGCCTATCACAGTTACTGATAATGACTGCACATTGCCTGTCACATTGGTAGAATGTTGAAGATCACACTTCAGCCTCCTGACTATATTCTATTAGCTAATTTTGGATCATTTAGGGCGAAAGATAATTCCAGTGTCCTCTCAGGAGGCAGACATGGTACTGGCTTTAGCTGCTCATATGGTACTGTACTCATGCATCATGGGATTAATAGCCGTAGTCGAGGAGTAAAATGCAGGGTGAAATAAGGGTATCAAGGTGAAGAGGGAAGAGAAGAAAACAGGAGGCTGAAAGGGATTGTCCACACCGTTAAAAATTTTGGTAAGCTCTTCATCTTGTTACACCAAGGAATAGATACGGTACCCTTACGTCGTGGTAAAATAGAATTTTTATTAAATATAGTTTTATAAAAAGTTGTGTTAAACATATATAAAGGGGAGAACAAAAAAAAAAGAGAGAAACCAAAGAACTGCCTATATAATCAAGATATTGGTACTGTAATCATGATAGGAGCATGGTAGAAAGGCAAAGGATGAACAAAAATATAAATAATAATGAAATGTATATCAAAAGAACAGTGTATGTATAAATGGCAGAAGGTCTATTAAAGCAATTTATCAATCAGGATAGAGATGGAAAAGTGATCATATTAGATGAAAAACTATCTTGAATGAAAGAGACAGAAGTTCCCATAAGAGTACTCCTCCGGTCAGTATATAATGTATTCAGAAAATCAGTACAGGCAATAACTGGTCATAAAGGATAAATGGAATTAATGACAAAAAATATGCAAATATCAACATTCCAAACACAATAGAATAATGCATAAAGAATGACATGTATGTTATTATCCAAAATAAGTAAAAAATATTCTAAGATAATAAGACAGAAAATAAGTGACACAATGTCATAAATAGCCCAGGCAAAGCATATGTCCTGAATGCAATGCAAAAAGGTCTTAATAAAGAATACATTTGATGACCGCAAAGATAATTAAATAAATAAAATATTAAGTAAACAATGTCAATTATTGCCCAGGCATAGCAAGTCATAAACGCAATGCAATGAGTATTATGGTAAATAACACGCTTGATGACAAGAACCAAATAAAGTACGTAAAGTCCGTAAGTATAGATAACTATAGAATATAGCTGTTATCTAGTGGCAGTGAAACGCGCGTTGAGGTGTTTGTGCTCCCCCCTCCTTGTTTCACTCCCTGGTGTCCATTATTACTGGCATCACTATGTTAAATTAGTACATCTGTCACATATAACAACCCAAATTGTCTCTTCAGAGAGGAAGAGAACTAGAACTCTAGTGGCACCTATTGGAAGTAGCAATCCTAACAGTCAATGTCGACTGTTTAACAAGCCTTGTCACATGACTTAGGATAATAGCCAAACCAGAATCTCAATTTGCAGACACTGTGTTTAGGGATACTGCCCCTCGTCAGTGCAAAGTGGATATCTGGTTTGGCTGATTGAGAGGCGTCTATATATATCTATATATAACAACCCAAACATTGACCAAACGCATAGAATATAGGACCAACAAAGTGACAAGTACGATGCATAATGTATATATATATATATATATATATATATATATATATATATATATATATATATATATATAATTGTCTAAGGGTCTGTCTGTCTGTCTTGGAAATCCCGCGTCGCTGATTGACCAATCAGCGATGGGCACAGCATGGCGACGATGATGTCATAAAGGTTGCCTCGACCAATCAGCGACGGGCACAGTCTGCCGCGAATTCTGGAATCATCATTGTCCATATACTACGGGGACATGCATATTCTAGAATACCCGATGCGTTAGAATCGGGCCACAATCTAGTATGTATATATATATATAGAGAGAGAGAGAGAGAGAGAGAGAGATATATAGATACACATACACACACACACACCCACACCCACCCGCACACACACACACACGTACAGTTAAGTCCATATATATTTGGACAGAGACAACATTTTTCTAATTTTGGTTATAGACGTTACCACAATGAATTTTAAACAAAACAATTCAGATGCAGTTGAAGTTCAGACTTTCAGCTTTCATTTGAGGGAATCCACATTAAAATTGGATGAGGGGTTGAGGAGTTTCAGCTCCTTAACATGTGCCACCCTGTTTTTAAAGGGATCAAAAGTAATTGGACAATTGATTCCAAGGCTATTTCAGGTCAACTAACTTTAAGGTCAACTAAGGAGTGACTCCGTAAGAAGCAGATCAAGGTCCTGGAGTGGCCTAGCCAGTCTCCAGACCTGAACCCAATAGAAAATCTTTGGAGGGAGCTGAAACACCTGACCTCTGTAATTGCAAAGAAAGGTTTCTGTACTAAATCTTAAGTTCTGTTTTTGTACTTATTTCATGCAATAAAATGCATATTAATTATGTAAATACATTTTTTGTAGGTGGGAAAACTTGCAAAATTAGCAGTGTATCAAATATTTGTATATAGATAGATATACCGTAGATAGATAGATATGTCAGAGTGCCATCTCAACAAGCTCTCTGCAGCCTGACTTACGCTTACACTTCTTTCGAGTGGACAATATTAGTGATATATGCATGTTGTTTAGTGCTTTGTTGGCTATCCTCTGCTTTATGCAGTCAATGAATGGCCCATCATATGGGACCAATGTGGTGCTTTAACATTTCTGTATCACATGTACTGTGCTCCATATAATCAGACTTTTTATGAAGCTATAGTTAAAAAAAAAATTACTATTTTGTCATTATGTTGTGGACAATATCTGTTTTTCAGTATCACAATTTGATATAGGTTGGTCTATTTTTTTTTTTTTATTGTAGGGTTCTAAAGCTATAATTGTATTAGGCTATGTGTACACGATGGAGATTTACTGCGGATCCGCAGCTTTTTTTTCCATGCAGAAACACTGCAGATCTGCAAAGTGGTTTACAGTACAATGTACATCAATAGGAAAAAAAAATGCTGTGCTAATGGTGCAGAAAATTCCGCATGGAAAACGCTGCGGATCAAAAGAAGTAGCATGTCACTTTTTTGTGCGGATCTGCAGCGTTTCTGCACTCTTCCATTATAGAAATCCACAGGGGTAAAAAAACGCATGAAATCTGCCCAAGATTCGCAGCAAATACGCAACAAAAACGCACAAAATCCGCATAAAAAACGCATCAAATCTGCACCTGCGTTTTCTGCCAGGAGATGCAGATTTTGTGCAGAAAATTCTGCACCCAAATCTGCAACGTGTGCACATAGCCTTAGGCTACTTTCACACTTCCGTCTTTATAAAGACGTTGCAATGCGTCGTTCTGTGCAAAAAACAAATCCTGCAAAGTTGCCCACAGGATGTGTTTTTTGCACATAGACTTGTATTACCGACTCATCGTGACGTATGGACACATGTTCCATCCGTCGTGCACTGGATGCGTCGGTAATTGGCGGACCGTCGTCACAAAAAAAGTTCAATGTAACATTTTTTTTGTGCGACGCGTCCGCCATTTTCGACCGCGCATGCGCGGCCGAAACTCCGCCCCCTCCTCCCCGCAACTCATAATGGGCAGCGGATGCATCTGAAAACCACATCCGCTGCCCATGTTGTGCACTATTTTGCACAACGTCCGTCGGTATGTCGGGCCAACGGTTTGCGACGGCCCCGTACCGATGGAAGTGTGAAAGTAGCCTTAGACAGATGGGGGTGGGGGGTGAAGTGAAAGGATGGAAAAAAATATTTGCTGGCCTGCTACTAAGGGGTTGTCAGGTCACAGAGTGACTGCAAGCTGCCGAATCGTACAAAGACATGACTACCCTATATTGCACCTGACTACACTTTGCATACTTGGCCATGTGTCGACACTTTTTTCAATTCTCTTCTATTGAGAGAAGCCGGGCAAGACTAGTCAGCACATGACCACAGGTATACAAGTCACTTGTGCAATACAGGGGAATCATGAGAGTGTAGGTATCAAAGCTCATTTGATTTTCAGCGACTGCAGACTTTTGAGACTGGACAACCCTTTTAAAGGGAATGTGTCATCTCCACAAACACTATTTATCTGCTGGTAAGTAGCATTCAAATCATGGATGTCTGGCAGGCTTAATGGAGCAGTTTCACGGAGAACATAACATTTTATTTTCCCTGCAGCCGCTGGCTTCCAGATATTGAGGCAGTTCAGGGAGCCATTGTAGTCACCGCTTACTATACAGTAAGTGCGCTGTAATCACTCTCCTGCACATGGATAGCACACACATAGCTGAAGAGCGAGCTGTCAATCATTATGTAGGGGAGTGATTACAGCACGCTCACTGTGCAGTATGTGGTGACTGCCCCTGTGTGTTGTGGACATGCTCTGTACCTTGCTTACAGTTTACTGTGCAGGGATTGAGAAGGAGTTGAGTTGTCCTCATCGTCTCTTGACCATGATGAATCTTATCAGGCTTTATAATAGAAGTTACTTTTCCATTTGATGATAATGAGACGGCAATGTTCTAAATAATAATGTCCAACAGGATAAATATGGCGGTCTAGTGAAATGGAGAATTTTAAGACCACCACCAAGATAAAAAACATATTTAAAAAACCTTAATTTAAAATTTAGTGTTTTGGCTGCTAATACAGACCCATAACCCTAGAATGACTTCGCTGATTTTAATTGATGTTTTGCAGGCTACTCCTGAAAGATCTACAAGAGCTCAGCAGAAGGAATTCCAGACTTACATACTGGATAGTGTGATGGACCATCTTCTGGCTGCTGATGTTCTGTTAGGTATGTATTCCAGAAATGTGGACCCGTTCACATCGTTTTTATTATTTTTTTTATACTACCTAATGGAAGCTTTTGGAGTATATCTGGTTGATTAAAGCACCACTCCAGCTTTGTTTTATTGAAGCGCTGGAGTGCTGCTTCTAATCCAATTCTACGCGTTTGAATATAGCGAAGGCATCCAAGACTTTCATCAAGAAACTTTTTAAAGATACTTTTTCGCACATAGCTGATGCTACACTCTCAAATATTAAAGGGGCATCTAGCAAATCTTCCGATGTCACAGAAAGAATTAATTCCTCATACAAAATTTACGAGACTTCACAAACTAAAGGAATGCAGGATCTCCCTACAATCTCAGATTCATTGGAAAACATCCAAAAGGATATTACTTCCTTCAGAAACAGTCTAGCTAATTTGGAAGACTTCAAAAGGAAAAACAATGTGAAGATCAGAGGGATTCCGAAGTCGGTCCAAAACTTCCAGTTAAGGGATTACATTTCTTCATTAATTTCTCATCTAATTCCTAACGCCAAAGGGGAAAACTTACCGTATATACTCGAGTATAAGCCAAGATTTTCAGCCCACTTTTTTGGGCTCAAAGTCCCCCTCTCGGCTTATACTCGTCATACCCAGGGGTCGGCAGGTGAGGGGGAGCGGGGGCTGTCTAATTATACTCACCTACTCCTGGCGCGGTCCCTGGCTTCCCGGCGCCGCCAGCTTCCTCCTGTACTGAGCGGTCACATGGTACCGCTTATTACAGTAATGAATATGCGGCTCCACCTCCCATAGAGGTGGAGCTGCATATTCATTACTGTAATGAGCGGTAACAGTGACCGCTCACTACAAGAAGAAGCTGCAGTGCCGGGGAAGCAGGGACCGCGCCAGGAGTAGGTGAGTATAACGGGGAGGGGGGGCACTGCGCTGCGCGATACTCACCTGCTCCTCGTTCTGGCGCCGCTCCTTCTTCAGGAGTGACGCTCAGGTCAGAGGGCGCGGTGACGTGGTTAGTGCACGCCCTCAGCCTGAACGTCAGTGCTGAAGATGGAGCGGCGCCGGAACAAAGTCAGGTGAATATTGAAAGTATCGGGGGCCTGAGCGACGGAGAGGTTAGTATGTGATTTTTTTTTTTTTTTTTATCACAGCAAATGGGGCAAGTGTCTGTATGGAGCATCTATGGGGCCATAACGTTTGTGCAGCACTATATGGGGCAAGTGTCTGTATGGGGCCATAACGTTTGTGCAGCATTATATGGGGCCATAACGTTTGTGCAGCACTATATGGGGCAAGTGTCTATATGGGGCCATAACGTTTGTGCAGCACTATATGGGGCCATAACGTTTGGGCAGCACTATATGGGGCCATAACGTTTGTGCAGCACTATATGGGGCCATAACGTTTGTGCAGCACTATATGGGGCCATAACGTTTGTGCAGCACTATATGGGGCCATAACGTTTGTGCAGCACTATATGGGGCCATAACGTTTGTACAGCACTATGTGGGGCCATAACGTTTGTGCAGCACTATATGGGGCCATAACCTTTGTGCAGCACTATATGGGGCCATAACGTTTGTGCAGCACTGTACGGGGCCATAACGATTGTGCAGCACTGTATGGGGCCATAACGTTTGTGCAGCACTATATGGGGCAAGTGTCTGTATGGGGCCATAACATTTGTGCAGCACTATATAGGGCCATAATGTTTGTGCAGCACTGTGTGGGGCAACTGTCTATATGGGGCCATAACATTTGTGCAGCACTATATGGGGCAAGTGTCTATATGGGGCTATAATCAACGTTTGTGCAGCACTATATGGGGCAAATATCTTTATGGAGCATATTATGGGGCCATAATCTGCATTTGTGCAGCATTATATTGGGCAAATGTGTCTATGGAGCATGTTATGGAGCCATTATTAACCTTTATGCAGCATTATATGGGGCATATTTTAATATGGAGCATCTTATGGGGCCCATCATAAACTTTATGGAGCATTATATGGGGCTCCTGATTCAATATGGATATTCAAAAACACTTAACCTACTGATGTCTCAATTAATTTTACTTTTATTGGTATCTATTTTTACTTTTGACGTTTACTGGTAGCTGCTGCATTTCCCACCCTAGGCTTATACTCGAGTCATTAAGTTTTCCCAGTTTTTTGTGGCAAAATTAGCGGGGGTCGGCTTATACTCGAGTATATACGGTAATTGAAAAGGCCTTTAGAGTATGCAGGCCATTTGCTCTTCCATCTGATGTTGCTACAGATGTTATTGTCTCATTTTACCCCAACTGGGTAAGAAACACACTACTGGGTATATCAAAAGAGCCAAGATTCCTCTCTTCTCCGTATAGTCATTTAACTCTTTTTTTAAAGACCTATCTTAAAAAACTCTGCAAAAGCGGAAATTATTTCAATCCACTACACGTGAGCTTCTAAAAGCCAGAATACCCTACAATTGGACTCAGTTCTCTACGCTACAAATTAAACTCGCATCTAAACTGATTACTATTTCTTCTTCAATGGAAGGAGTTGACTTCCTGAAATGTGCCGGCATAGTTTCCTCCGTGGGCTCTCCTGGTCTCCTTTCTATGTCCAAATCAAACCTACGTCCCAAGTAAAAAGTACTACAATCAACATTTATTGAAGTCGGTAACTTTATTATTCAAGTTCCTAGAAAAGCTGTTTTCCATTTATTTCTCAATTGTGGCTTGTAAATGAACCGTACTTTGCCCCCACAAAGTCCTAGGATCACCTTTAGGAGATTCCAGACAGGACAGGCCCTTATATAAATCATACAACGTACTTACTTTTTTATTGAGAAGCGACAGTTATATTAGGTTTGATACTGAGCTACGTTTAATCTGTTCGAGTAAGCTACAGTCGTTTTCTGTTTGTGTAAGCTACACTATATATATATATATATATATATATATATATATATATATATATATATATATATATATATATATATATATATGCCTGTCTCTTCTTTTCCTTTCACTCTTTTTTCCCTTACCCTTTACCCTTCACCTCTATCAAATTTATAAAATCAATAAAATTTGTTTGAAAAACAAGCTCACAATATAAAGCTGATCCTTAAGCAACTGTAATTTTTCCAGCTTTATTCTAGGGATGTTCATTTTCAAGACCAGGTCCTGGAATGTATTATGCATTTTTTTAAACCAGCAGTTTGGGATCAAAACAAGAGAATTGTGTAGGGTATGAGGCACATTTTAATGAGGTTTGTTCTGCCAGTGGCAGAGAGTGGGGATTCTCCTTCATGTTCCAACTTTATTTCTTGACTTACCTATCAAACGGTTCAGGTTTAAAGGGATGTAGTCACTAACCTAGCTGATAACAAATATGTCTAGGTATTTAAACTTTTGCACCACCAGGATTGCTAAAGATTAATTTGAGCGAAGATGTACATTATTATCCATGGGGAGTAAAGCCAACTTTGACCAATTAAAGTTTAGGCCAGAAAAGACCCAAAATTTAGAAATTACCATATATCCATTAGGGTCTAAGGGGTAACATTTCTCCTTGTGGAGAGTGACATACCAACTCTGGCTTGTCAAGGTAAGGAGGCTTATTCGCCATACTGTGCTTCTCTGGGAAATTTAATATGCAAATTGTCTCATCAAAGAAAAAGAGGACTTAAACTCTATAGCACCAGAGGAGCATTACACGGCGAATAAGCCTCCTTACCTTGACAAGTCAGAGATGGTATGTCACTCTCCACAAGGAGAAACCTTACCCCTTAGACACCAGTCCAGAGCCTCTCACATAGCCAAATCAGTTCATGCTTCGCACTGACGAGGGCCAATAGCCCGAAACACCGTGCCTGCGAATTGAGATACTGATTTTGCTTTTATCCTAAGTCATATTGCACGACTCGTTAAAGGGTTGATTGTGACTTGTAGGATCGCTACTTCCAACAGGTGGCGCTATAGTGTTTAAGTCCTCTTTTTCTATTGCGTATATCTATTATTAATGGGAGAGAGATGTTCAAGTTATCAAGAAATAATGACAAATCATCTGCAAACAAGGTGATCTGTTCCTCTTTGCCACCATATTTAAAGCCCCTAATACTGAGGTGTTGTCTAATGATACATGCTAAAGGCTCTATTGCAGTAGCGAAAAGCAGGGGTGATAGAGGTTAGACTTGCCTAGTTGCCCTAAAAAGAGCAAAACTATCCGACGTATGCCCATTGGCTCTTATTCTAGCTGTCGGGGTCTTGTACAGTATCATTACCCATTTAATAAAATTAGGCCCAAACCTCATTTCCATTAGCACTGCCCACATGTATTCCCACTCCACACTATCAAAAGCCTTTGGGCATCTAAGAAGAAACGCTTTATTCTTGGGATCCGACTGCACCGCCAGCAAGTTCAAAAATAGCCTTCGTAGGTTAATGGCAATCGACTTATGTGGCATGAACACAGATTGATCTGTGTGGATTACCGACGTTATCACAGTGCTCAACCTATTAGCCAGCATTTTGCCAGAATCTTGTCATCAGACCTAAGTAGTGAAATGGGTCTGTATGATTCTGGTAATTCTTTTTTTTCCTTTCTTTAGGTAATACAACTATTATAGCCTCATATAGTGATCTCGGCAGTGTCTCCTCGGCAAATGTATCGCTCTTATTTTTTTCTTTTTGTCAACTTGCTCTATTTGAAATAATTTATTCGCTGGGTTATTATCCATGGCAAAGTTTAATTTTCTCAAACCTTACTTTACAATCCAACACCTGTTTTCTGCAAATTATCTTTTACCAGTTTAATCTCTCTGATCAGTCTCTCTCCCCCCCTTAAAAAGGCCTTCATAGGGTCTCAAACCATATTATTAGAGGCCGAACCTGAATTGATATCAAATAATTCCCCAAGTTTCTCCCTAATTCCCTAATGGTAGTGCAATTAATAATTTTAAGCCAGAATGGATTCAGTTTCCAACCTAGTGAATACCTGGATCTTAGCGGGGCTACTTGCACCTGTAACAAGAGGGAAGAGTGATCCGATAGAGGTCTAGGAAGATGTTTAAGGTTAGAAATGAATGGTTATTTGAGAATTACATAAGGCTAGATCAGTCCTTCTTAAAAACTCATAAGTTGATGAGGCACGAGAAAACACCTTTAAGGTTGGGAACTTCTCCCTCAAAATGTCAAACAGTCTCACCTCTCTGATGAGGTGACCAAAGGGAGACTAATTATTACCTCTCTCCCGGAAAGCTATCACTGCTAGGATTACAATTATTATTAAAATCTCCCAGGCTCCTTAAGGGTATATCCGGCGATGCCACCAGTCTCTCATGAATCTTTCTGACAGGGATATTTGAATATGGAGGAGATATTTAGACTATGCTACATTCAAAGTGCACAATTTTACATCTAACCCCAACAAATCTACCACGGTCTTTAAAGGAGTCAGTATGCAGAAATGGGCTACTTTTCTGTACAATTACGCAAACCCCACCTTGAGTAGTTAGAATGAAAGGAATGTAAGGTATATCGCAGCCAGAACTTATGTATCTGATTAAGTGTTGTTTGTTGGATGGGTCTTCTGTAAACCTATTATTGGGGGGTTGAATCTTTTTTTATATAGTCAAGGATTGCAAATCTTTTGGAATTGTTTCTCAACCCATGGATATTCCAATAAATAAAATCAATTATAGTACCCACCTTTAAAAATGCACATGATAGAAGATCATCCAAGTGAGTTTACCATTTTCCTCAGTCACAATACTACTAATGACACATAGTAGCATTAAATGAGGCATGATCCTGCTGGAGATCACAGGTAGTGAGAAGAAGGGTGCTTCAGCGCCAGCATGCGTTAGAGCTGTCTTGGGCCCTTATGGCTTCACCAGCCTTCTGCCGGATTTGTTGCTCATGACTGTCCAGCCATTTGAGTGCATCTTTTGAGGAAGAATGTGGTCGTGCCAAGGGAAACCACCCTAATCTTGGCCGGGTAAATCATCGCATATTGCAGGCCAATCGCCCTCATCCTCCTTTTTATGTCCAGAAACTGAGACCTTTTGTGCTGGACCTCCACTGAGAAATCTGGGAAAAGGAAGACATTCTGTTTCCCGAGCTTAATGTTCTGCTTCTCTCTTGCGTTACTTTAAATGATGGCATATTATAGAAATATCTAACAAATAAAGTTGCATTCTGTAGCACTATAGCATGTAAACATGAAATATATGAAATTTGAATTACATTACTGCTCTAGATAATCAGAAAAAATGGAGATTCTTAGCACATAGTTTGGCCAATTCATGCATGCCCAGCAGCCATAGACAAGGCGATCTCTTGTTGCCGGGAACCTATCCTAATGTGAGTCCTCTCCTAGGATGAAGCCTACATTTATTTGGATAGATAGGATCCTGCTGGAATTAAAACCGCCATGGGATAATGGGTGGAGTGCTCGGTATACAAATAACAAAAGATCTGACTGTCACTTCCAAACGTAACACTGCTGTGTACTGGTGCTAAAAAAAGAAAAAATGCAGCCAAATTATGTGCTAAGAATATATTGACTCTCTGACCGAGCACTCCACCCATCAACCCGTGGCGTTTTTTTTTTTTGAAAATTGGATCATTTTTATTGATTATTTGATTTTATAAACAATTACATACATTATACAATATAGTACAAACACAACAAGCTTAATAAACAAGTTTAACCCTTAAAGTTTATATAGTCCTATACCTGCCAAGGTATTTCATGCTAAACAAAGTTATCAATTTTGTCCAAATTAAGATTTTCCCAAAGACTGGTGACACGTTATCAAATACAGGAATTATACCAAAACTACTATAGGTTGTATGTTCACTAACATGTTTACAAGCAGAAAATAATTGATTTCTATATGTCCCCAACATACAATATTTAAAAAGCCGAAATAGCCAATTGGTCAAGTACAGTTATTCTGAGTAGGTCCACAGATGCCACCCCAGGGGTGACCAGCCACCGTTCCCATAAGTCCATGGTGGTTTTAATTGCAGCATGATCCTATCGACGATATAAATGTAGGCTAATGAATATTCTGTTTAGCTGATATCTATTCAGCAGGGAGACAGGGTGGCAGATAGTGCAGGTTGAATTTTTGTTGGCAATTTGTATTTTCATTCGCAAAGTTTCCCCATACTCTTTGGTTTATGCTATGTGTTGCCTATCGGTGGTTTTGATGTAGATTGTAGCCTGTCAAGGGTTTTGCCAGCATGTTTTGCTCTTGTTTAATGAGTGCTTGGATAACTTGAGCATGCACTAGTGTTATCCGAGTATCTTGGGCTTTCTCGAATAATATGTTAGAGTCCCTGCCTCTGCTTCCTCCCTGAAAATAAGCATCATCAGTGACGCTTGTTTCAGGAGCACTGCTGTTCCTGCTGTGTCCTCCATTCGCTGTCTTCCCTGTGCGCAGTGCACTATCTCCCCTGTGTGCGCTCTGTTGTCTGCTTAGATGAATAATAATAATAAGCTAAGAACGGAGCGCACACACAGGGGAGAGACAGTGCACATCGCACAGGAGAGAGGTGGCGCACAGAGAGATGGCAGGGACAGCACCGCCCCTGAAACGAACGTCTGTAAGCATGCCTCAGCACTTGAACTGACAGACAGCTCTACACTTATTCACTGCTTAGGTGGCTGTCAGTCAAAATGACGGGATGTGCTCAAAACTCAAAATATCATGAGATGACTGAAAGCCGGCAGCTCCTGGGAGAAATGCAGTTTGTTTCTCCCTGGTGCCACAGGTTAATATCGTTATCTGACCTGACATGTTCACTTTAATGCTTGTACGTATTCTTTTTTTAATTTTTATTTATTTTTTCTAGGTGAAGATGCTTCCTTGCCGGTGACGACTGGTGGTAGTTATCAGGTGCTGGTTAATAATGTCTTTTATTTCACCCAGCGGGTTGTGGACAAGCTGTGGCAAGGAATGTTTAATAAAGACTCCAAAATGGTGGTAGACTGTATCATCCAGCTCATCTCACAGGTGAGGGACAGACTGCAGGTATTGAACCGTTTTGTTCTATTTTCTGTATTTTTTACGTTATTTTTGGGACAGTGAGTAGTGATGTTGGGGTGACACGTTTACTATTGTTTTGTGTATGAAAACAACTCTTGTCTTCATGCCCTATTAAACCGTAATATAAATGGGGTCCCTTGCTGTGGACCACCTTTTTAAGATAAATAAAAGCTATTTCCACACTATGGTCTATTTCTGCAGTCTGTCTGGCAAATTTTTCTCTGCAAAATGCTAAAAAATGGTGAACAAAAAATGTGTGATAAGAATTTTCCGCCAATGTAATAAAAAAATATATACAACTTTGCTGGATGACAGAAGGAAGAGAACATTGGCAAAATCATAATTGCAACGCATTCACAATTTTTAAGGGAATAATGATTTTTGCGCAAAGCACAGACTTTATTGTAAGGCCTATTGGCTATGATACTTTGCTAAGTAATTTACTGCATAAATTAGGCTACTCAATGTATAAGGGTGACTACACAATGGTGCCTTAGGCTGGGTTCCGTTTAACGGATTACGTCACACCGCGGCATAACGCGGTGTAACGTAGTCCGTTAACGCCGCCATTACTTTCAATGGCGGACGCATCGCTAGCGCACGCCCACAATGAGCGTGCGCTAGCGATGTGCCATAATTGAGTGACGGACACTAATGCAGTGTGAACTTAGCCTAGACGTAAGTACTGGGACAGGGATTAACTTTTGAGTTTACAGTTTGTCACAAATCCACCTCACTAAACACGTCATTAGACTTTCTAGGATGACAGTGAGGTGTAGTGTAAGACTGGGTTCACACATTGCGAAAATTAGGGTGCTTTCACATTGCATTCAGGCACCACTTTGGTGGCCCTATTGGGACTTGCGTGTAAAGCCCCCGCAAAACGGGATTTGGATGTGTGCACCGACAGGGCCGTAGACTATAATGATGCCGACAGAACAAATGTACACAGTGCCGTACATATACGCAGACATTCAGATGCAGTCCACCTCCAGTAGGTGAATATGTCCAAAAAGGATGCATGTCAGAGCACACGTTCCCTCTACCAGCACCATAATAGTCTATGGCCCCGTCGGTTCAAACATACAAGTTCCATTATGCGGGGGGTTCGGACGTAAGCTCTGATGGGGCCACTGAACGGGGCCTAAACACAATGTGAAAGCACCCTAATACTTTGATGAACCAGTCCGTTTTACATGCAGATTTCATTATGTATTGCTAAGGGAGCCATCCACTGCTTTTCGAGTAAACCAAGGTCATGCTCTGAAAAATGTCTACAATTCAACGTCATTTTTTTTCTTCTTTATACTGAATGATGTTTAAGATGTGGCTTCACAATACATTTATACAGACACTAGGACTTGAAATGTTGGTTAAGTATACACCATCAATGAGTAGTTACAAAAGTCAATTATGTTAATAAAAAAATGATCTAATGAATCTACATCTGGGTGATCTGTGCCATCTCTATGACTTTATTTCAAAATATTTACTGCATTGTAATATTATACTATGCTTAAACTTGTGAACCACAATGCAAAATTTCCAGCAGTGCCCCTACTATAACAGGTCTTTAGTAATTTCATAAGGATATCGGAAGGAGATATAAAAAGGGAGACAAGGGGCGCAGAGTCTAAGTGTAGATGTATATTCACAGCAAGAAATATATATTGTTGCACTCACCCTTTGGATGTCTTGTATGTACATTCAATTGATCCGTATGATGGATCCACGCCTTATAATATTCCGGTATGCAGCACTATAGTAGGAACTATGCCAGCATAGTTCCTGCAATAGTGCTGCATACCGGAATATTATAAGGCAGGTCTTTAGTAATATCAGCTTTGTCTTAGAGAGGCCAAAGGGACTGCGGGGCCAGGATGCGACAAACCCCTGCATTCACTATAGTTACAGTACACCTCTTGTTACTACCCCGACTGTAACTCCTGCATTCACTATAGTTACAGTACACCTCTTGTTACTGCACCAACTGTAACTCCTGCATTCACTATAGTTACAGTACATCTCTTGTTACTCCGCTGACTGTAACTCCTGCATTCACTATAGTTACAGTACACGTCTTGTTACTGCGCCGACTGTAACTCCTGCATTCACTATAGTTACAGTACACGTCTTGTTACTGCGCCGACTGTAACTCCTGCATTCACTATAGTTACAGTACATCTCTTGTTACTCCGCTGACTGTAACTCCTGCATTCACTATAGTTACAGTACACTTCTTGTTACTGCACCGACTGTAACTCCTGCATTCACTATAGTTACAGTACACCTCTTGTTACTACCCGGACTGTAACTCCTGCATTCACTATAGTTACAGTACACTTCTTGTTACTGCACCAACTGTAACTCCTGCATTCACTATAGTTACAGTACACCTCTTGTTACTCTGCCGACTGTAACTCCTGCATTCACTGTAGTTACAGTACACACCTTGTTACTACCCCGACTGTAACTCCTGCATTCACTATAGTTACAGTACACCTCATGTTACTGCGCCGACTGTAACTCCTGCATTCACTAGTTACAGTACACCTCTTGTTACTGCGCCGACTGTAACTCATGCATTCACTATAGTTACAGTACACCTCTTGTTACTGCGCCGACTGTAACTCCTGCATTCACTATAGTTACAGTACACATCTTGTTACTGCACCGACTGTAACTCCTGCATTCACTATAGTTACAGTACACCTCTTGTTACTGCGCCGACTGTAACTCATGCATTCACTATAGTTACAGTACACCTCTTGTTACTGCACCGACTGTAACTTCTGCATTCACTATAGTTACAGTACACTTCTTGTTACTGCAGCGACTGTAACTCCTGCATTCACTATAGTTACAGTACACCTCTTGTTACTACCCGGACTGTAACTCCTGCATTCACTATAGTTACAGTACACTTCTTGTTACTCCGCTGACTGTAACTCCTGCATTCACTATAGTTACAGTACACCTCTTGTTACTACCCGGACTGTAACTCCTGCATTCACTATAGTTACAGTACACTTCTTGTTACTCCGCTGACTGTAACTCCTGCATTCACTATAGTTACAGTACACCTCTTGTTACTACCCGGACTGTAACTCCTGCATTCACTATAGTTACAGTACATCTCTTGTTACTCCGCTGACTGTAACTCCTGCATTCACTATAGTTACAGTACACCTCTTGTTACTGCCCTGACTGTAACTCCTGCATTCACTATAATTACAGTACACCTCTTGTTACTACCCCGACTGTAACTCCTGCATTCACTATAGTTACAGTACACCTCTTGTTACTCCGCTGACTGTAACTCCTGCATTCACTATAGTTACAGTACACCTCTTGTTACTCTGCCGACTGTAACTCCTGCATTCACTGTAGTTACAGTACACACCTTGTTACTCTGCCGACTGTAACTCCTGCATTCACTGTAGTTACAGTACACACCTTGTTACTACCCCGACTGTAACTCCTGCATTCACTATAGTTACAGTACACCTCATGTTACTGCACCGACTGTAACTCCTGCATTCACTATAGTTACAGTACACCTCTTGTTACTGCGCCGACTGTAACTCATGCATTCACTATAGTTACAGTACACCTCTTGTTACTGCACCGACTGTAACTCCTGCTTTCACTATAGTTACAGTACACCTCTTGTTACTACCCGGACTGTAACTCCTGCATTCACTATAGTTACAGTACACTTCTTGTTACTGCACCAACTGTAACTCCTGCATTCACTATAGTTACAGTACACCTCTTGTTACTGCGCCGACTGTAACTCCTGCATTCACTAGTTACAGTACACCTCTTGTTACTGCGCCGACTGTAACTCATGCATTCACTATAGTTACAGTACACCTCTTGTTACTGCGCCGACTGTAACTCCTGCATTCACTATAGTTACAGTACACATCTTGTTACTGCACCGACTGTAACTCCTGCTTTCACTATAGTTACAGTACACCTCTTGTTACTGCACCGACTGTAACTCCTGCATTCACTATAGTTACAGTACACATCTTGTTACTACCCTGACTGTAACTCCTGCATTCACTATAGTCGGGGTAGTAACAAGAGGTGTACTGTAACTATAGTGAATGCAGGAGTTACAGTCGGTGCAGTAACATGAGGTGTACTGTAACTATAGTGAATGCATGAGTTAGTCGGTGCAGTAACATGAGGTGTACTGTAACTATAGTGAATGCGGGAGTTACAGTTAGCAGAGTAACAAGAGGTGTACTGTAACTATAGTGAATGCAGGTGTTACAGTTGGTGCAGTAACAAGAGGTGTACTGTAACTATAGTGAATGCAGGAGTTAGTTGTTACTACCCCCTTACTAAAATGAAGTCACTTTTGTTCATGAATGATCAGATACAGTGAGTTTGAAAGTTTGCTTCTTATCCTTCTTATTTTCTCCCATAGTCAAAAAGACGTTCCCAAAGTGTGTCTCTTGAAGCGATATATAACTGCTTGAACCGAACTGTACTATACCAGTTCTCCAGAGCCCACAAAACTGTGCCTCAGCAAGTAGCTCTTTTGGATTCTTTGCGAGTACTTACAGTGAATAGAAATCTGATGCTAGGACCCGGTAATCATGACCAAGACTTCATTGCATGTCTTGCCCATTGCCTGATTAACCTCCACATGGGAAGGTAGGTTGTTATTCTTATCTAATTCATTGTGCGTTTACCACACTAAATGTAGAGAAGAAGGTTTATCATGCAGATAATTGCATTTGACATCCCACATTTCATGGCAGGTGTATTTTAAACAGGACCTTTCACCAAATGTTCTTCATGTTGAACTGGGCATGCAATGTAATATTGGCTGCAAAGCAGAGTAAAACCTTTTCTTTTTTTGTATCGCCTCTTCATTGCAGAGCTATTAGCAATCAAAGTATTTGGTATCCAATTAATTAACTTTTGTTGAATCCAAGTTTGTGTTATCAGGTGTTTTTCACAATGGACGTGATCATCTTCTCCTTGTATGAGTTGCCTGATCATAAGCCAGCACCAACAAAGTAGAAAAAAACAGGCCCCCACAATAGATTAGGTTGCTGGGAGATTAGTGCACAGGTGAATCAGACCTTTCAGATACTGTCCCTGTGAGGAAGAGGCAGCACTGCTGAGTTTAGCTGTGTCACATTACAAACCCTTCTATCAGCTGTCGTCTCTTAGCACTGTCACTTCTGCGGTACTGCCCCTCCCCAACACTGCCACACTGTCACACTTAGGGTAAGTTCACACAGGGTGTTTTTGCTGCTTTTTTTTTCTGCGGCAAAACCTGATCTTCTTGGCAGGAAAGAAGCTGCATCAAAAACGCAGGTTTAGGTGCGTTTTTTTGGTGCATTTTTGTTTTCTCTTTGTCCATGTTAATGTCCTTGGATTTTCAGCAGCAAAAACGCAGCAAATAAAGATACCTGCTTTTTGCTGCATTTTTTTAACACCTATTCAAGTCAATGGGTGAAAAAATGCAGCAAAAACGCTGAAAGAAGTGACATGCTCTATGTCCATAAAACGCAGCAAAGCACAAAATATTGATCAAACAAAAACCAATGTGTGTGCATGGGATTTCTGAAATCTCATAGGCTTTGCTGGTATTGTAAAAAGCAGCTGAAAATTAGCAAAAAAAAAGCAGCAAAAACGCCCTGTGTGAACTTACCCTTATATCTGAAAATTTGCAATTCTTCCATTAAGTCCACTTCTGGACAGACTTCTTCGAAAAGATGTAGATTTCGCTCTTGTTCATTCAGTTTGCATTTTGTTAATTGATAATATAAATTAACATTTTTGAAAGCATTCTTACTTTGCAGCATTTTTCCACACCTGAATGAAACCTTTTCACAGCACTATAGTTGACCAGAGCACCTAACAGCTGAGAACCGCATTGCTATTACCAGACTGAACCCCACTAATAAGACTTGTACACAGCACAGTACTCGCCTAATACTCCCAAATAATCCCCCACTATAAAGCTAACCTTCACTAATGCATATATACACAAACACCAGTACACACCCAGGCACACGTCTATTAGTATGTAAACTAAAAACCAGTAGTGGTCAACTCACTGCCTTATGGGGTTTCAGATGTGGCACTGGATTACATGTAGAACCCATGTATTCCATTTAGCGCCCATTGTCTTCTCACTTGAAGCTGACTGGTGCGCTGACATGTGCCATCACTCTCCATTAACCCCTTTCCGACATCAGACGTATTAGTACACCGATGTCAGACTCTCTCCCTTTGATGTGGGCTCAGGCGGTACGCTCACATCTTTCTGGGGACAAGTCAGCTGTTTTGAACAGCTGACATGTGCCCAGAACAGCTGCGAGTGGAATCGCGATCCACCCATGGCTATTAACCC
This sequence comes from Ranitomeya imitator, assembly GCF_032444005.1. Taxonomy (NCBI): domain Eukaryota; kingdom Metazoa; phylum Chordata; class Amphibia; order Anura; family Dendrobatidae; genus Ranitomeya; species Ranitomeya imitator. Next base: position 899,279,186 of record NC_091282.1, on the reverse strand, counting down.
GTTAAATGCCACTGTCAAATGCTGACAGCGGCATTTAACAAGCGCTTTCGGCAGTTGTGCCGGAAATCCGCTCACCGATGACCCTCTCACTTGATCGCGGGTCACCGGTGGGTTGGCATGACAACCAGAGGTCTCCTGGAGATCTCTATGGTTGTCACTGCCGGATTGCTATGAGCGCCAGCCGATGCTCATAGCACATATTTGGTATCGCCGCTTTCAGGATCGCCCGATCTATCAATAAAAAACGGATTAACCTGATCGCTAAACAGCGTAGCGAGAAAAAAGTCAAAAATACAGAATTATGTTTTTTTGGTTGTCGTGACATTGCATTAAAATGCTATAATGGGCGATAAAAAGATTGTATCTGCACCAATATGGTATCATTAAAAACGTCAGCTCGGCACACAAAAAATAAGCCCTCACCTGACCCAAGATAACGAAAAATGGAGACGCTACGGGTATCGGAAAATGGCGCAAATTTTTTTTTAAGCAAACTTTTGAATTTTTTTTCACCACTTAAATAAAAAATAACCTAGACATGTTAGGTGTCTATGAACTCGTAATGACCTGGAGAGTCATAATTGCAGGTCAGTTTTAACATTTAGTGAACCTAGCAAAAAAAACAAAAAACAAACAAACAAAAAACAAGTGTGGCATTGCACTTTTGCAATTTCACCGCACTTGGAATTTTTTTCCTGTGTTCTAGTACACGACATGGCAAAACCAATGGTGCCGTTCAAAAATACAACTCATCCCACAAAAAACAAGCCCTCGCATGGTAATTTTCACCAAAAAAATAAAAAAAAGTTATGGCTCTGGAAAGAAGGGGAGCGAAAAACGAAAATGCAAAACCAAAAAAACCTCTGGTTGTTAAGGGGTTAATAAATGTGAGGCCCCTCTTCTGCGTGTGAGATCTGAGCTTCGTTTCTTTAAGCCCCCAGTTGCTTGATCTATCCTGGCATGAAAAAAAGTGGTTACCATTGAATTTCTTTTGTAGACTTGCAAATCCACATGATTTTGTGTGAATGTCTGTTGGCTGAGTACAAATGTGAGATCTTGGCTCAGGGACAATATTTTGTCAGTATGTACCTTACAAACTATAAAGTTGTGAATATTTAATTTATTTAACTTTTGTTGCCTTCAGATTCTGTGGATTCTGTAAAGAAGGATTTGGGATTTCTACAGTAGCGTTTTGTACTTACATGCACCAAGCTGGGCTTGAAATTAATGAAATTCGACATTCTTTTTTTATATCCCTTTAAAGGGAAGGTACCGCGTTTGTAGATCATTAATTAATCAATGTAATGTAGCATAACATGCTGTTATAACCCAGATTTGAATGCATGTAAAACAGATTTCGTGTGATATATGAGTAGAAAGAATGCACTGGGGGCTGACATCTTGGTTTTGCAGCAGTAGCAGGGCACTATCAGTGTCAGATTACGGCACCCCATGGACATAGGGTCCGAGCCGGTCTATTATCTCCTATCTGTAACATTGCAGCAGCATTAGCAGTGAGCTGGGCACGCCTCTGTGGGCTGCACAACTCACTGCTGTAGGTGTGACTGGCTGCCATTTTATGATAGCCCTGTGCAATCTGCCGAGCTCCACTTGCTCTCTATCGCAGGAGAGAAGAAGCCCTCACTGCTCCTCTGTACTCCAGGCACTGCAGGTTCTGGGCAGACATCCTCTGCTCTCACACTCTGCCATGTCCTTCTCCTGCTCTGTCTCCGCCTCCCCACTTGCACAGAGTCCCAGTGATCTCCGGTAAACTGCACTCTCCCCCTGTGTCGCTCTCCCTCTCTGTGTGGCGTGGGGGGGTCTCTGCGGCGTGGGGAGATCTCTGTGCGGCGTGGGGGGGTCTCTGTGCGGCGTGAGGGGGTCTCTGTGCAGCGTGGGGGGGTCTCTATGCGTGTATGCAAGCATCGTCCGATGGGACTACAAGTCCCATCGGACAATGCCTGCTACAATGACAGTGATTGACACATTAGCCAGTTATGGGACAGTAATAGTCCCATCATCCGGCTAATGTGTTCAATGGAGAAAAAAAAAATACTCCATACATACATGCTACATACATGCCACATACATGCCACATACATGCTACATACAATACATTCATACATTACATACATATAGACATACAGTACATTAAACATAGATTTCATACTCACCATTACTTGTCACTTTGTTCGCCGAAGCCAGTGTCATCTGTAAAAAAAATATTAAAAAAACAAACAACCAATATACTCCCTGTCCGCAGAAATCCACGAGTGTCCCACGACGATCTCCCGTGGAGAGCAGCAGCATCAGATACTGTAACTGCTCTCCAGGGGCTCCAGGAACACAATGACAGCAGGAAGGTATCCTTCCACCACTGTATTCCTCCGCCGCTGTAAAAAAAAAAAGTCCCTAGTCTCACTTTATGCCATTGGTGTATGAGAAATTTTCCCAGGCAGCAATTGCCATAAAGTGAGACCTTGTCCTAAGGTAACCTCTCAGTGATGCACTGCAGGAGCCATTGTCTCCTGTCAGTGTGTCACTGAGGGTCCTATAGAGCGGTGACATCACCCGATGTCACTGTTCTATAGGGGAGATCGTCGTGGGACACTCGATATTAATTGGACTACGGCGGACAGGTAGTATACGGTTTATTATTTTACGTTTTTTGCAGGCGCTGAAGTATGGTAAGTATGGTGAAATGAAGAATATTAAAATACTTTTTTCCTAATGTGTGCGTGTTTTTTTTAACCCTTTGTTACTATTGGATTAATAACGGATAGGCGTCTTATTGATGCCTCTCCGTTATTAACCCGGCTTAATGTCACCTTACAATAGCAAGGTGACATTAACCCTTCATTACCCCATATCCCACCGCTACACGGGAGTGGGAAGAGAGGGGCTAAGTGCCGGAATTGGCGCCATTTCTGGGGCGGCTGCGGACTGGTATTTGTAGCCTGGGGGGGGGGGCAATATCCATGGCCCCTCTCTAGGCTATGAATATCAGCCTGCAGCTGTCTGCGTAGCCTTTCTGGCTATAAAATATAGGGGGTACCCCACGCAATTTTGTTTTTTTGGGGTCCCCTTATTTTAATTGCCAGTAAAGGCTATACAGACAGCTGCAGGCTGATATTCATAGCAGGCTACAGATATTGGCCCCCGGCCGTCGGCTTTCCCCCTCTGGCGCAGAAAATTGCACGGGCGCCCACGCGTTTTTTTTTTGTTTTTTTTAAATTCAACCCTCACAAAGGCCTCTTTCACACTTGCGTCGGTACGAGTCCGTCGCTATGCGTCGGGCCGACGTACCGACGCACGTTGTGAAATTTGTGCCCGACGTGGGCAGCGGATGCAGTTTTTCAACACATCCACTGCCCATTCTGAAGTCTAGAAGGAGGGGGCGGAGTTTTGGCAGCGCATGCGCGGTAGAAAATGGCGGACGCGCTGGACAAAAAAAGTTCACTTGAACGTTTTTTCGTGCCGACGGTCCGCCAAAACACGACGGATCCGTTGCACGACGGACGCGACCACGCGACGTGTGGCCATCCGTCACGATCTGTCGCTAATACAAGTTTATGGGAAAAAAAAGCATCCTGCGAGCACATTTGCAGAATCCGTTTTTTTCCGCCAGATCCGTTTTTTCCACCGGATCCATTTTTTCCCGCCGGATCCGTTTTTTCCCGCCTGATCCGTTTTTTTCCACAATTTCCTTTTTTTTCTGCCAGATCAGGTTTTTTTTCCATCGGATCCTTTTTTTCCCCGCCTGATCTGTTTTTCCCCGCCAGATCCGTTTTTTTCCACAATTTCCTTTTTTCTCTGCCAGATCAGTTTTTTTCCATCGGATCCTTTTTTTCCCGCCTGATCCGTCTTTTCCCGCCGGATCAGTTTTTTCCCGCCGGATCAGTTTTTTTCCACAATTTCCTTTTTTTTCTGCCAGATCAGTTTTTTTTTCCATCGGATCCTTTTTTTCCCGCCTGATCTGTTTTTTTCCACAATTTCCTTATTTTTCTGCCAGATCAGTTTATTTTCCATCGGATCCTTTTTTTCCCGCCTGATCCGTTTTTTCCCACCAGATCCGTTTTTCCCCACCGGATCCATTTTTTTCCACAAGTTCTTTTTTTTTATCTGCCAGTTCCGTTTTTTCCCGCCGGATCCGTTTTTTCCACAATTTCCTTTTTTTTCTGCCAGATCAGTTTTTTTTTCCATCGGATCCTTTTTTTCCGCCTTATCCGTTTTTTTCCGCCTTATCCGTTTTTTTCCACAATTCCCTTTTTTTTCTGCCAGATCAGTTTTTTTTCCATCGGATCCTTTTTTTCCCGCCTAATCCGTTTTTTTCCGCCGGATCCGTTTTTTTTCCCACAAGTTCCTTTTTTTTCTGCCAGATCAGTTTTTTCCGCCGGATCCGTTTTTTCACGCCAGATCCGTTATTTTCTCATTGAGTTGTATTAGCGCCGGATGGCCACACGTTTCATCTGTTTTTTGCAGGATCCGTCAAAACAGCTGTTTCCGCCGGACGGAAAACACATACAGAGGAACGGTTGAATCGCGATCTCACCTGCCGCTATTGCGGGCACATGTCAGTCATGTTTTTTTCTATTGACAGATTGGGCGATTCTGAACGCGGCGATACTAAATATGTGTAGGTTTGATTTTTTTATTGTTTTATTTTTGATGGGGCAAAAGGGGGGTGATTTAAACTTTTAATTTTTTTTTTTTTTCATATTTTTAAAAACATTTTTTTTACATTTGCCATGCTTCAATAGCCTCCATGGGAAACTAGAAGCTGACACAACTCGATCGGCTCAGCTACATAGCAGCGATCATCAGATTGCTGCTCCGTAGCTGAATTACAGGCTTGCTATGAGCGCCAACCACAGGGAGGCGCTCACAGCAGGCCGGCATCAGTAGCTATAGAGGTCTCAAGGACCTCTATGGTTACCATCCTGACGCATCGCCAACCCCTGATCATGTGACGGGGGTGGACGATACGCCCATTTGCGGCTGGAAGCGGTAGTTAAATGCCGCTGTCAGCATTTGACAGCAGCATTTAACAGGTTAATAGCGGCGGGTGAATTGCGATTTCACCTGCCGCTATTGCGCGCACATGTCAGCTGTACAAAACAGCCGACATGTAGTGACTTTGATGTGGGCTCAGCGCCGGAGCCCACATCAAAGGAGGAGACACGACATGCGCAGAACATGTTGCGTTTTTCCCCCAGAAAAAACGCAACATATGCACAAAAATTGCGGAATGCATTATAAATGATGGGATGCATATGTATGCATTTTTAAATTGTTTTTATCACATTTTTATAGCGAACAAACGCAAAAAAATGCGAAAAATCCTGAACGTGTGCACATAGCCTCAATGTGTATCTCCCCATCACACTCCATATGTGTCTCACTCATCATACTTCACGTCTCTTTCTCTCCCATCAGTCACTCTTAGGCCGGGAACGCACACAACGTATAAAAAAAGGTCCGTTTTTGATGGACGAGAATCGCACAAATGTTACCAAAACAGTGATCCGTGTGCAGTGCGAGGATGCGATTTTCTCGCATCCAATGATCCGTGTGACATCCGTATGGCGTCCGTATGGTGAGATTTTCTCACACACTTGCAAAATGAGCAAATAATGGCTGAGCCTTTCCTGTCACCTGCCCAATGCCTGAGAATTTCTCGCACGTCACACTGATGGTCCGTGTGCTGTGCGATTTTTTTTTTTCTCTCACCCCCCTAGACTTTCATTGTCGATTCTCGGCCGAGATACGCTGAGAATTGCAGCATGCTGCGATTTCACTCGGATCCTGAATACGGCCGAGAGAATATCGGATGATGGGAGCTGCCCCATAGATTAACATTGGGACGAGCGCAATGCGATTTTTTTTTATCGCATTGCACTCGTCCGTATTGCGGTCTAGTGTGACCCCGGCCTTAGCCATACAATGCATCTCTCCCCTCCCTCCATAATGCCTGGCTATTCACTGCAGAGCTGGAGCTCCCAGACAGCTCCTAATGCTGCTCCATGCACACCACATGTCTTCACTCTTCTTGGGTCCAGATTCTGCTGAGCCCACTGTGTTCTGCTCCTCTGTAAATAAGCTGTGCCTCTGATGCAGTAACTGCTGGTGACAGCAGGTCACAGGGCAATCACACACAAAATGGTGCTGCCCTGTGATGCTGCTCTTCATTCTTACTGTTGGGGCAGTAACTGCTGACATCACCATTTCCCTCCCCTTTTGGGTGGTCTAATATCCCTGGGGCAGAGCTGCTAAATCTTACTATAGCTGCTTGAGGTCTAAAACGGAAAATGCTCCCCCTAGTGGTAAATATGTATATTTGTAGAAAAATATATAATATTTTTCATATAGAAATGTTTGCAAACAGTGCAAACATTGCATTAATACATTTTAATTACTATTTTAAGCTTAATTTCACAAAAAAACAAAATACGAGAAAACTGGTGGCACCTTCCCTTTAATAATAGATCAGACCTCCATTTTGACATTTACATAAATTTAGAACAAATGAAATTTGGTATTCACTTAATCCGCCACCAGCATATGTAACAATGGCAATCAAATATATGTATTATTTTATTGCCCGGATGTGTATGGCAGTTGTTGGGTGAAATACAGCTATTTAGAAAGTATAGCAAACTTGTCATGGTAAATCTCATGATTGTTATGGAAATATGTAAGTGGCCTGCAGGTTAATTCATACAGATTTGGAATTTGCAGTTTTCAGTTACTTTCAAAGTAACAAGAAAATGAGGTTAGCAGTGTAGAAAACAGAATTGTTTCGTGTTACTATGGAAACATGAGCATGATCGTCTGTAATAGAGCGCTGCAGTTTGTATTACCGGAGTGGCAAATAATATTTAATGGAGTCCTGTATCATATTGTAGCAACCCTGATGGCTTTGGATTGGAGGCTGAAGCCAGGATGACCACATGGCACATCATGATGCCCTCAGAGGTAGAACCTGATGGAATATACCAGGATGTTAGTGAAGGTAAATACTGGAATGCCAACTACTGTCATATTAAACTATGTTTAACACATAAAATGATTCCTTATTTGTTCTTTTTTGTGTCATTTTGGGGTAACATTGTAAAGAGGAATAGACCTCATAATATTCAGTGGTGTTTACAACAAAGCCGTCAACTAAAACAACAAATCATTTCAAATTTTAAGTTTGAGGCTGCCCACCAACAAATGTCCCTAGAAATAACTGCTAATTTGCTGCCCAGTAAGGCTAGGTTCCCATTGCGTTAATGGGAACGTGCTAACGGACAGTGTTGCACGGCGAAATTAACGCCGTGCAACGCGTCCGTTAGCGCGCCCATTCACGGCAATGGGAACGCGCAGCACTAGCGCGTGCCATGTTCGGCACGCGCTAGCGACGCGCCGGTGTTTTGTGGCGCGCCGCGGACGCTGCTTGCAGCGTCCGAGGCGCGCCCGTGGTCCGTTCCCCGCTCTCGCAGATCGGGGATCGCAGCCCCAGTAAAAACATTGCGTTAGCGCAATCTGCTAGCGCTAAACGGATTGCACTAACGCAATGTGACCCTAGCCTAACAAATGTCAATGTAATGATTTATAAGGTATCAAGGGTCCACCAACAAATGTCCTTGGCAATTATTTTTATGTAATATCTGATCCAACAACAAATATCCTTTACAAATTGTTTGTAAGGTTACAGGCAGTCTAAGAAGAAATGGAAATAATTTACAAGATATCAAGGATCTACCAATAAATGCTTTTGAAAAAGATTTTGTTAAGTTAAAGGTAAACACCGACAAATGTCCCTGGAAATGATTTCTAAGTTATAGGTGGTCCACCAACAAATGTCCATGGAAATGATTTCTAAGTTTTAGTTGGTCCACCAACAAATGTCCCTGGAAATGATTTCTAAGTTATAGGTGGTCCACCAACAAATGTCCCTAGAAATGATTTCTAAGCTATAGTTGGTCCACCAACAAATGTCCATGGAAATGATTTCTAAGTTTTAGTTGGTCCACCAACAAATGTCCATGGAAATGATTTCTAAGTTATAGGTGGTCCACCAACAAATGTCCCTAGAAATGATTTCTAAGCTATAGTTGGTCCACCAACAAATGTCCATGGAAATGATTTCTAAGTTTTAGTTGGTCCACCAACAAATGTCCATGGAAATGATTTCTAAGTTTTAGTTGGTCCACCAACAAATGTCCCTGGAAATGATTTCTAAGTTATAGGTGGTCCACCAACAAATGTCCCTGGAAATGATTTCTAAGTTATAGGTGGTCCACCAACAAATGTCCCTGGAAATGATTTTTAAGTTATAGGTGGTCCACCAACAAATGTCCCTGGAAATGATTTCTAAGTTATAGTTGGTCCACCAACAAATGTCCCTGGAAATGATTTCTAAGTTATAGGTGGTCCACCAACAAATGTCCCTGGAAATGATTTCTAAGTTATAGGTGGTCCACCAACTAATGTTGTGAAATTATTTTTACGTCCTTGAAATACATTCTGAAGAAATAGTTAAAACACAAATACAGGTGCTTCTCACAAAATTAGAATATCATCAAAAAGTTAATTTATTTCAGTTCTTCAGTACAAAATATGAAACTCCTATATCATATAGAGTCATTACAAACAGAGTGATTTATTTCTAGTGTTTATTTCTGTTAATGTTGATGATTATGGCTTAAAGCCAACGAAAACCCAAAAGTCATTATGTCAGTAAATTAGAATACTTTATAACACCAGCTTGAAAAATGATTTTAAAATCTGAAATGATGGCCTAGTGAACTGTATGTTCAGTAAATGTACTCAATGCTTGGTCAAGGCTCCTTTTGCATCAATTACTGCATCAACGCAGCTTGGCATGGAGGCGATCAGTCTGTGGCACTGCTGAGGTGTCATGGAAGCCCTGGTTGCTTTGATAGCAGCCTTCAGCTCATCTGCATTGTTGGGTCTGGTGTCTCTCGTCTTCCTCGTGACAATACCCCATAGATTCTCTATGGGGTTAAGGAGAGGCGAGTTTGCTGGCCAATCAACCAAAGTGATACTGTGGTTTTTAAACCAGGTATTGGTACTTTTGGCAGTGTGGACAGGTGCCAAGTCATGCTGGAGAATGAAATTTCCATCTCCAAAAAGCTTGTTGGCAGAGGGAAGCATGAAGTGCTCTAAAATTTCCTGGTAGATGGCTGCACTGACTTGGTCTTGATAAAACACAGTAGGACCTACACCAGCAGATGACATGGCTCCCCAAACCATCACTGATTGTGGAAACTTCACACTAGATCTCCAGCAGCTTGGATTGTGTGCCTCTACACTCTTCCTCCAGACTCTGGGACCTTGATATCCAAGGTCTAGTGTGAAGTGAGAAATATGGATGTGTACTAATGTATCGGAGATGTTTTAAATTCTCATTTTTTTTCAGTAAAACTACATTTTATATTGATCTCACTTAGAAAGGTATAAAGAGCACTGAATATGTTTTGCAGGGCGTCAGCTACTTTTAAAAGCTGTCAACAGAGTTTGGATTGAGTTGATTCATAGCAAAAAACAAGTTCTGGAGGATATGTTCAAAGTGACATTTCCTGTCAATGAACGAGGACATGTGGATATTGCTGTCGTCAGGCCTTTTATTGAAGAGGCAACGTTACGTGCTTGGCAAAATCATCTTGGTAAGCCATTTCAAAGAGATTGAATTTATTTTGTGGTATTGTTTTCATTGTGTTTGAAATCTACCAAAAGGTTGATTCAGAATACTGTGCACTTCCTGTATCTCCACCTAGAGTTCCCGAGTGCGAACTTCCTGTGGTCCTGCTCAGTTTAATAGCAGGACATTGTGATTGTGTAGAACATCGCTAATGGATGTTGGGGCATCATGTAGTGAGATTTAAGCTTTACCTAAAAGCTCTGGTTTTCTTCAACAGCCTACGAGAAGAAGTGCATCAGTAAAGGGGAAGCGCTGGTCCCAAGCTCTCAATCTAAACTATCACGTGTCAGTAGTGGCTTTGGTCTTTCCAAACTAACTGGATCAAGAAGGAACCGTAAGGAAAGTGGTCTCAACAAGAATAACCTCTCCACGCAGGTAATCTTTTACTTTTTACCGATGAGCATCTTTTGCAGTAATATTACCACTATTTTGTATTGATGGATACCTCTTAGTAAATTTTCACAATTCTTCAATATTCTGAACTTTCTTCTATGGTTTGAGATTGCAGCATACATGTAGCTAGAATTAGTTATATTTTCTATCATTTTCATCCACTTTAAGAGTAGTTTAATGTAACAGATATAACTATATCTGAAAACTAGATGCATAAATGGAAATTGGTAAATATTCTGGACAGTTTAGGCTTTATTTTGTAAACTGTACAATCCATAGTATCAGCCTCCATTAGCTGAGCCCATGTCGATGCATTAGTAAATGTTTGCTTATTTGCCTGTATGAACCCAATTATGCATTTTTGCTCGGCAGCATTGTCAGTAATGTGCTATGCCTGTATTTATTTGATTACCAAGGAAATCTCCCAGTGGATATTCACTCACATCGCCGTTGTACGTGACCTAGTGGACATGCAATATAAAGAGAACCAAGAGGTAAGCACAAGTGTTTTCGTTGTAGAGCATTACTTATGTGGCTATATTGTGTGCAGTCTGGAGATTTAAACATGATATTGATTCAACAAGTTTTTGCTCATTATCCTACATGTATTTTTTAGACATACACTTTTCTATTTTTATGTATTTTTGTTTAAAGATTTTTAATACAATAAATGAGAAATACTTTGGTTCAGAGTCCGCGCTGCCCAAGGTTCAAAAGTATGATCACACACAAAGGTGAAGCATGAATGCAGTTTATTACGTCAACGCGTTTCAAGGTTTTCAAACCTCTTCATCAGGACCAACCTCAATGATCAGTGCAGACTCTGAAACACCGTATTCCTCATTTATTGTATCGCATCTCATTGGTGGTTCCGTTGCAGCCTTTGCATGCTTCTCTGGGAGTTGTCATTGACACAACCCTATCATGTGAGCGTACCTCTAAAATTCTATACCGCTTGGTTACCAGATAAGACCCTAATTGCACTTTTTTGTCTCTTCATTAATTTCTATTTGATTTGTTTTTTAAAATTTTTGTCATTTTGCTATTTTTATTTGTATATATGTGTATATATAGTGATGACAAAGTGTTGGCATCCTTGAAATTGTTCCAGAAAATGAAGTATTTCTCCTAGAAAATTATTGCAATTATACACCTGTTGTTAAACAGATGTTTATTTCCTTTGTGTGTATTGGAACAACACAAAAAAAACAGGAAGAAAAATACAAGTTGGACATAATTTCACACAAAACCTCAAAAATGGGCCAGACAAAATTGTTAGGAACCTGAACCTAATATTTGGTTGCACACCCTTTGGAGTAAATAACTGCAGTCAATTGCTTCCTATAACCATCAACAAAATTTTGGACAACTCTTCTTTTACAAACTGTTCCAGGTCTCTCATATTTGAAGGGTTCCTTTATCCCAACAACAGTTTTAAGATCTCTCCACAGGTGTTTAATGGGATTTAGATCTGGACTCATTGCCTGCCACTTGAGAACTCTTCAGTGTTTTGTTTCCATCCATTTTTGAATGCTTCTTTAAGTATGATTGGGGTCATTGTGCTGCTGGAAGACCCATGACCTAGGATGCAATCCCAGCTTAACACTGGGCACTGCATTGCAACCCACAATCCCGGTAATCTTCAGATTTAATGATGCCTTGAACACAGTCAAGGCACCCAGTGCCAGAGGCAGTAAAATAATTCCAAAGCATCTTTGAACCTCCACCATATTTGACTGTAGGTACTGTGTTCTTTTCTTTGTAGTGACCTCATTACATTTTCGGTATACAGTAGAGTGATGTGCTTTACCAAAAAGCTTTATCTTGGTCTCCTCTGTCCACAAGAAGCTTTCCTAGAAGGATTTTGGCTTACTCGTGTAAATTGTGACAAACTGCAGTCTAGCTTTTTATGTGTATTTGTGTGAACAGTGGGGTACTCCTGGGTCTCCTGCCATAACGTTTAATTTCATTCAAATGTATAGTACGCGCTGACACTGATGCACCCGGAGTCTAACCAAAGATACTTAATGGAAAGCATACCAGTCAATTATATAGTAACAATCACAATAATGAGTGATTTATCAGAGCGTAATAAGACTGGATAGGACCGTACCACACAAATTGCATATTCAACATGACCAAAAAACCCATAAAGAAGCAGTCATAAGTCCCATTATATGCAAATCACAAAAAGCTTTATTAATAACAACAGGTATAAAACGGCAGAGAGAGGATCCCCCATGACACCCTCAGCACATAAAAAAGGGACAAGAGTGGGTGCATATAATAGTATCTATTAGTGGCAGTATTGTCAGTACCAGCCTTAGATGTACATGAGTAGTCCAACAAAATAGTTACATACAGTACTGACATAGGATGTCAAGCATATATACGCATACATGTGGTTGTACATACCCGTTAATTTGACTGGTGTAAATAGATATGCACCCAGCTCCTGTCCACCCCGACGCACGTTTCGGCAGATGTTTTTCTCAAGGGGTGAAGCAATGTGTGCATAGATTAAACATTTATATCCACCAGGCCGGAAATAATTGCACCTAAAGTCCCCAACGTCATAGTTGCCGGTCATCAGCCCACCTGGCTATGCGACACCGGAAACACATGGGCCCCATGTGATCCAGGGTCACCAGCACCACGGTATCCGAGACCGGAACTGACGTATATGAGCATGCGCATAGAGGTAACCTGCCGCCATCTTAGTAAAGGAGTGTATGCATAAACTATGCTGCACAGCCATCTTGGAAAAGGATAAAGTGTACATGCATAGGTCAGAATACACGGCCATCATCATGGCAAACAGGCCGACATGTGCAAGACAGTATGCTGTTAGTACGGTGAGAGATATAAACAGGCATGTATATAACAGACCGCATAGCCATCTTGTTGAAGGGCATGGAACAACACCCCCAAAAATAAAGCACTCACCCGGACCAACACATGCTCAATAGGTAAAAACTGTATCCCCTGATAAAGATGTATAATGGCAACAAGTTTTACCATCTACATAACATATTATGGCGCAATAGAAAGCCCGGATAGTATTCTGTGGAGGGACCTAATAGAATAAATATAAAACAGATATCAAAATAACAAACAACAAAGGGAAACAGAAAGAAAATAGCACAAAATGAGAAGGTGAAATACATATGATTTAACATTACCACAAAATTGGTGTAACCAAAGTAATGATATACAGAAGAATTGGATCATAAGCACTGCTTACAAGCACCCTATATGTACACACATACACACATGGCCGTACACATGTGTACACATATATGCATGAGCAGATACAGAGGGGTACATACATATCCATACATAACATACATATCTCTTCTTTCTGTACGCCTTGCTTAGTGTGGCACTCGCACACACAGTACAAACCTTGAATCAACTTCTCCCCTATGTGTCAGGTTTCAGGTATGATTTTCATATCGATCACACCTATTACTTGCTACAGGTGAGTTTGAATGAACCTCACATGCTTGAAATAAAGTGGTTTACGCACAATTTTGGAAAGGTGCCACAAATTTTGTCCTGTCCATTTTGGATGTTTTGTGTGAAATAATGTCCTTATAGCCTTTTCTTTTTTTTTATTTGTGGTGTTCCAATAAATACAGAGGAAATAAATGTGTATCTGCAATAATTGTCTATGGGAAATACTTAATTTTCTGAAACAATTTCAAGGGTGCCACATAATAAGTGACATTTGGCTCACTAGTGGCAGTGACTGGGTGTTTATCCACAACATTTATAGAATTGGTGCATAGTTATTTTTGCAATTATTGTATATACAGACCAAAATAGGATAGAATCTTGCCAGTGTCCAATCTGTCATGTTCTTTGCTGCTAAACCCGGTGTTACAACAAGTGACCTTCTGGCCTTCTTAGCATAGCACCACTTGTATGTATAGATTTTATGCACTAGTGTAATTGCCAATATTAGATCATTACTATACTTTTCTATGATTTTAAAATAGCGTCAACAAAATGCCTTGAAATATGTGATTGAGGAATGGAATCAGATTGAATATGAACTGCTTCGGGAGAGAGGGCTATGGGGACCACCCATCGGTTCCCACCTGGATAAATGGTTGCTGGAGATGACCGAAGGGCCTTGTAGAATGAGAAAGAAAGTTGTAAGGAATGACATGTTCTATATTCACTATCCTTACATTCCTGAAATGGAGCAAGATACGAACACACTGGTAAGCATCCATGTCAGCAGGGATCCTAGTAATGGTCTTTACTTTTGTATGTTACTGTAATTAGTACAGTTTATTTTATGTTTAATGTATATTATATTTTTACGTTAGTATACTTTAGCTGTCTCTCTTAAGAAGCAAACCTTTGTGGAATTCTGTTGTATGCAGAAGCATGGAGATCATGAGTCTTCCATAATCCCTCTCTATATACTGAACTGTGTATCGATAGGAACATTATACGTCTGGCAATAATTAAATCCTATCTGATGTTAACCCAATACCCAATTTTTTTAGTCTGACTTTCCATGTATACTGCCCGAATCATCTGATGGTGTCTTCACGGTATCTCTTGAGCAGGTAAAACTTAGTAAAGAAGTCTTCTATACTAAAGAGTATCACTAGAGCATGTTCTAACAAAGCTTTCTGAAGCGTTCATTCAGCCTGTTCTGCATATGTATAATAACACAACTTGTGCCTTTCACTTAGTATCCTTGAGTAAATGAGTTCCACTCTGAAAATGAGCATAGCATCAATGAGTTTTGTGCCAAGTAATCCAAAACCCCTTGCTTGATTCCACCAAATGTGTTTTATTTCTAGTGCTTTAATGTCATTATTTGTATTTTAGTGTGGTACAGTATTTAGGATGGTGCCAGCTTTACATAATTAAAGGCTTTGTAATGTCAATTAAAAATAAGTGCCATTATACCTAAAATACAAAAATATAAAAGTTACTGTAGAGGCTTTTTAACTCTGCTATGCCAGTTTGATGGTATAAAAATGTCAATTAACCAAATACCAGGTCTGTGAAGCCCCTGTACCATTTTTTCGGACATCTAGAAATATATTGCAAAAAAATGTTAAAAACTTCATATTTTATTACAAAAACTTTGAAAACCTAGTGCCTTGTCTTTCCTGGATTAATCTCTAAGAGGTTGCCCAACTACAATATATATCTTTTGATCAGAGAAAAAATTAAAACTGAAGTATACTTTATATTATATCTTGCTATATCAATCACTTCTAACTATAGATATAAATTTTGTGTGTGTTATATGATGTGTGTGTGTGTATATATACCGTATATACTCGAGTATAACCCGACCCGAGCATAAGCCGACTCCCCTAATTTTTCAACAAAAACCTGGGAAAACTTAATGACTCGAGTATAAGCCTAGGGTGGAAAATGAAGCAGCTACCGGTAAATGCCAAAAATAAAAATAGATACCAATAAAAGTAAAATTGAGACATCAGTAGGTTAAGTGTTTTGAATATCCATATTGGATCAGGAGCCCCATATAATGCTCCATACTGTTAATTATGGCCCCATAAGATGCTCCATACAAAATAGGCCCCATACAATGCTCCATACAGTTCATTATGGCCCCATAAGATGCTCAATATACAAATATACCCCATATAATGCTCCATGCAGTTCTTTATGGCCCCATAAGATGCCCCATATAATGCTCCATTCAGTTCTTTATGGCCCCATAGATGCCCCATATAATGCTCCATGCAGTTCTTTATGGCGACATAAATGCCCTATATAAAGCTCCATGCAGTTATGTCCCCTAGATGATCCATATAATGCTCCATGCAGTTCTTTATGGCACCATAGATGCCCCATATAATGTTCCATGCAGTTATGGCCCCATAGATGCCCCATATAATGCTCCATGCAGTTATGGCCCCATAGATGCCCCATATAATGCTCCATGCAGTTATGGCCCCATAGATTCCCCATATAATGCTCCATGCAGTTCTATATAGCCCCATAGATGCCCCATATAATGCTCCATGCAGTTATGGCCCCATAGATGCCCCATATAATGCTCCATGCAGTTGTGGCCCCATAGATGCCCCATATAATGCTCCATGCAATTCTTTATGGCCCCATAGACGATCCATATAGCATTGTGCCACATGTAATGCTGCTGCACTAAAAAAAAAATGACATACTCACCTCTCGTCGCTGCCCGCTGCTCCTCAGCGTCCTGTCTCTGCGCACTGACTCTTCAGGCAGAGGGCGGCGCGCACACTAACATGTCATCGCGCCCTCTGACCTGAACAGTCACTGCAGAGGACGCGGAAGACGAGGCGGCGGTGGGACGCGGAAAGGTGAATATGAAATACTCACCTGCTCCCGGCGCTCCTGACGTGGTCCCCGCATGTGCCACGGTCTCCGGCGCCGGCAGCTTCTTCCTGTAGTGAGTGGTCACGTGGCACCGCTCATTACAGTAATGAATATGCGGCTCCACCCCTATGGGAGTGGAGTCCATATTCATAACTTTAATGAGCGGTACCAGTGACTGCTAAACAGGGAAAGAAGCTGCCCGAAGACCGTGGGACATGCAGGGACCGCGTCAGGAGCACCGGGCGCAGGTGAGTATATGTATATGTATAGGCAAATAGTCCACGAAAATCTGCTTAGAGTAGCACATGCAACCTACTGGATTGTCGGGATCATGTTGAAAAATGGCTGTAATTCTGATTCCATGCCAAAATCAATGTAATGCTCAGCTGTTAGTGTAGCTGGAATGACAATGGATCCAGCTACCATGCATTATGCCAAGACACACAATAATCCCAGGTGTAAAGGTACCGTCACATTTAGCGACGCTGCAGCGATCTAGACAACGATCCCGATCGCTGCAGCGTCGTTGTGTGGTCGCTGGAGAGCAGTCACACAGACAGCTCTCCAGCGACCAACTATGTGAAGTCCCTTGGTAACCAGGGTAAACATCGGGTTACTAAGCGCAGGGCCGCGCTTAGTAACCCGATGTTTACCCTGGTTACCAGCGTAAACGTAAAAAAAAAAAAAAACACCTCATACTTACATTCCGGTGTCTGTCCCCCAACGCTGTGCTTCTCTGCACTGACTGTGAGCGCCAGCCGGAAAGCACAGCGGTGACGTCACCGCTGTGCTCTGCTTTCCAGCCGGCGCTTACACAGTGCAAAGAAGCACAGCGCCAGGGGACAGACACCGGAATGTAAGTATGTAGTGTTTGTTTTTTTTACGTTTACTCTGGTAACCAGGGTAAACATCGGGTTACTAAGCGCGGCCCTGCGCTTAGTAACCCGATGTTTACCCTGGTTACCAGTGAAGACATCGCTGAATCGGTGTCACACACGCCGATTCAGCGATGTCTGCGGGAGATCCTGCGATGAAATAAAGTTCTGGACTTTCTGCGCCGACCAACGATGGCACAGCAGGATCCTGATCACTGCTGCCTGTCAAACTCAACGATATCGCTAGCCAGGACGCTGCAACGTCACGGATCGCTAGCGATATCGTTCAGTGTGAAGGTACATTAAGTCCAATTTGAATGCATGATCATGGCTCTTCCCATGTAGTCTTGTTGGATTTGGAAAAATGGAGAATAGTGATCCATTTAGAAATGTAAGTGAAATTTGACATCACATACCAAGCCTAAGGTGTTAAAGTGTCTGCACAAACAATCCGAAGGCATTTGTACAACAGCAGGCAGCGGCAATAACAACAGCGGCAGGGCCGCGCTTAGTAACCCGATGTTTACCCTGGTTACCAGCGTAAAAGTAAAAAAAACAAACACTACATACTTACCTACCGCTGTCTGTCCCCGGCGCTCAGCTTCTCTGCACTCCTCCTGCACTGACTGTGAGCACAGCGGCCGGAAAGCAGAGCGGTGACGTCACCGCTCTGCTTTCCGGCTGACCGACGCTCACAGCCAGTGCAGGAGGAGTGCAGAGAAGCTGAGCGCCGGGGACAGACAGCGGTAGGTAAGTATGTAGTGTTTGTTTTTTTTTACTTTTACGCTGGTAACCAGGGTAAACATCGGGTTACTAAGCGCGGCCCTGCGCTTAGTTACCCGATGTTTACCCTGGTTACCAGTGAAGACATCGCTGGATCGGTGTCACACACGCCGATCCAGCGATGTCTGCAGGGAGTCCAGCGACGAAATAAAGTTCTGGACTTTGTTCAGCGACCAACGATCTCCCAGCAGGGGCCTGATCGTTGGTCGCTGTCACACAGAACGATTTCCTTAACGATATCGTTGCTACGTCACAAAAAGCAACGATATCGTTAACGATATCGTTATGTGTGAAGGTACCTATAGGGCTACGAGCCAGACATTCAGTTAGCGGTGTTCCATTTATCTCACACCACCCTTCTCAAAGGCTATCATGGTGCAGAGCAAGATAGCATTGGAGGCTGGAATGAAGGTCTATCCTCTTCAGTGATGAGTCCTGGACACAATGATAGCTGGAGATTGATCTGGAGACCATGTGGACAATGCCATGAAGATTCCTTCATGTGTGATATAATGTACTTCAGTTATCAATGTTTCTCTGATCTGAAGATATCCGCACAGTCAGGACAGCTCTACTTTGTGCTACAGATTTGTCACAAGAGAATGTTTCCTGTGTAAGCATGTCATTAGTGCAATGTGTATGGGAGATGCAACTGGCTGGCTTAGATATTGAAATGAGATGACCTCCCCCACATTCAACATTAATCACACATGCCCACAGGAAACTCTGTCCCTTTTTTCACCCAGGCCTATATCTGATTTCTATGGATTTGTTGAACCAGTAATAAAACCATATCAGTTAATTGCATATTTGTTTTAGTTTTGAAGTATACTTAAGTATAACTTTTTACCTTGCCAAACCATTTAATCTGTCCTGCTGTTTTCTATTGTTTATCTGTTCTGCCACCCCATCTACATGCTATCACTTTTATGCATAGATGACTAGAAGGGGCAACTTTTGCTTTATTATCATTCCCTTATTGTAAGCCAGGGGTGTACAACCATTTTGGTTCAAGGGCCACATTGTCATAATAAACCAATTCCAAGGGTAATTTTTTTTTTACAGTTTTACTTACATGAATACAGCACTAAAATAAGCCTCAGTTAATGATTACATCAGCACAACCACAGTCAATTCATTATTGTCACCAGAACTACCGTCCATGAATATATGAGCAGAACTATTATCCGTGCATGAATACAGCACCAGACCACTATCTGTGCATGAATACAGCACCAGAACCATCATCAATACATCAATGCAGCACCAAGCTTAGTACAGTGATAAAATGCAATGTCAGGTCAACCTCCATCATATGCTAAGAGTTATCAGCTTTCATCAGACTGTGGACCATACAGGAACCACAGTACTGATTACTCAGTCTGTATCACAAATAAACATTTACATTCAGATACCTTACACATGAGGTCTTCTCTGATTTTGTCTCCAGGTTGTACAAATGTCATGATTTGAGCTCGTCTCTGTAGAATTCCCTTTTAAAGAATTATAGCCACCACATTGTCTTCCCTTCTGAACCTTAGCTGCCTTGCTGACCTTCCTTACGAACCATGGCTTCCACACTATCTAGCATCATTTTTTCTAAATATAAATTTTAACATTCTATGCATTGCATTTGTTACAATCCGTTCTTGTAAAATCCTAGTTCTGAATCAAGTACTCTCAGTGCAATGTAATATACAGGTCCTTCTCAAAAAATTAGCATATAGTGTTAAATTTCATTATTTACCATAATGTAATGATTACAATTAAACTTTCATATATTATAGATTCATTATCCACCAACTGAAATTTGTCAGGTCTTTTATTGTTTAAATACTGATGATTGTTGCATACAACTCCTGATAACCCAAAAAACCGGTCTCAATAAATTAGCATATTTCACCCATCCAATCAAATAAAAGTGTTTTTTAATAACAAACAAAAAAACCAACAAATAATAATGTTTAGTTATGCACTCAATACTTGGTCGGGAATCCTTTGGCAGAAATGACTGCTGCAATGCGGCGTGGCATGGAGGCAATCAGCCTGTGACACTGCTGAGATGTTATGGAGGCCCAGGATGCTTCAATAGCGGCCTTAAGCTCATCCAGAGTGTTGGGTCTTGCGTCTCTCAACTTTCTCTTCACAATATCCCACAGATTCTCTATGGGGTTCAGGTCAGGAGAGTTGGCAGGCCAATTGAGCACAGTAATACCATGGTCAGTAAACCATTTACCAGTGGTTTTGGCACTGTGAGCAGGTGCCAGGTCGTGCTGAAAAATGAAATCTTCATCTCCATAAAGCATTTCAGCCGATGGAAGCATGAAGTGCTCCAAAATCTCCTGATAGCTAGCTGCATTGACCCTGCCCTTGATGAAACACAGTGGACCAACACCAGCAGCTGACATGGCACCCCACACCATCACTGACTGTGGGTACTTGACACTGGACTTCAGGCATTTTGGCATTTCCTTCTACCCAGTCTTCCTCCAGACTCTGGCACCTTGATTTCCGAATGACATGCAAAATTTGCTTTCATCAGAAAAAAGTACTTGGGACCACTTAGCAACAGTCCAGTGCTGCTTCTCTGTAGCTCAAAAGTGGCTTTACCTGGGGAATGCGGCACCTGTAGCCCATTTCCTGCACACGCCTGTGCACGATGGCTCTGGATGTTTCCACACCAGACTCAGTCCACTGCTTCCTCAGGTTCCCCAAGGTCTGGAATCGGTCCTTCTCCACAATCTTCCTCAGGGTCCGGTCTCCTCTTCTCGTTGTACAGCGTTTTCTGCCACATTGTTTCCTTCCAACAGACTTACCATTGAGGTGCCTTGATACAGCACTCTGGGAACAGCCTATTTGTTGAGAAATTTCTTTCTGGGTCTTACCCTCTTGCTTGAGGGTGTCAATGATGGCCTTCTTGACATCTGTCAGGTCGCTAGTCTTACCCATGATGGGGGTTTTGAGTAATGACACAGGCAGGGAGTTTATAAAAGCCTCAGGTATCTTTTGCATGTGTTTAGAGTTAATTAGTTGATTCAGAAGATTAGGGTAATAGGTCGTTTAGAGAACCTTTTCTTGATATGCTAATTTATTGAGACAGGTTTTTTGGGTTATCAGGAGTTGTATGCCAAAATCATCAGTATTAAAACAATAAAAGACCTGACAAATTTCAGTTGGTGGATAATGAATCTATAATATATGAAAGTTTAATTGTAATCATTACATTATGGTAAATAATGAAATTTAACACTATATGCTAATTTTTTGAGAAGGACCTGTATGTGTGGATTGCTAGCTCCTGGGGCAAGGCAAGTGTTTCACTCCCTTTCAATCCTTTAATCATATCTCCTGACTGCTCACTTAAAAAGTAATCTCACCTTCAAGCAAATTATAAAGATGCCCCTGAGTGCTCCAAAAGTAGTAATGCCAACTTTGTGCCACCCCCATAAATCAATAACATTTATACCGGCCTATTTTGAGTAACTCATCTCATCTTTTCTGGACACGATGTGGACTGGCAAAGGTGTGTCAATGCTGTGGTTTTCTTGCCTGCTCCTTGGCATTGCCATCTTTTAGGCCACCACAAAGATCCCACTGCATTGGCATCATATTGAAGCCAATATATTTCATTGTGGCACTCAATCAGGTGTTCAATGCTCACAACTCCGCCATTTGAAATTTTGCAAAAGTAAAGTTTTGTGCCTGGTGCAATCCTCCACCACAATAAGACACTTGTCTCGTGCCACCATTTCTGATAAATATTACTGACGAACCGTAATGTTGTCCTTATTGGTTGTAATATATACTAGGTAATAACGTTAAGTCCCGTTATATTAACCAAATGCCATAATTACAGTTTGAAGGGAGAACATAAGCCGAGGGTACAATGCCTTTAAGTATGAATGTTGGCAAAAACCACCGTCGTAATTCAATGTATTTTCAAGGATGTGGGAAGTCTTTCTCTCAGCTTCTGCATGAGCTAACTGCTAGCCTGAGCACTTAGTCTAGAGCCGGGGTGGGGGGGGGGGGGGGGGGCTAAATACTGTTTGTTTCCAGACTTTGAATAGATGGTCTGTATTTGATGCTGCCATGCCAAACGGGCCAGGATGACCAGCAATGGAAACCAGCGAGTTTCAGTTTACAACAAGGCGCTATATTCTTCAGTGCTGAGAACGTTTGATAACAATGATTCTTAAATTTGAGGCATTTACATGACTTGGTAATCAGTAGTGATCAACGAGCATACCCTGGTCCTAACAGAGTATCTTCAGCATGCTCAAATACTATGCTTGAGTTGCCGTGTATGCATGTCTCGCAGCTGTTCGACAGCCGCAACACATGCAGGGATTGCCTGTTTGCAGGCAGACTGTCCATTGGTCTGGTTGGGCTTATTGTTGCACAGATATCTTCTGTAAGCTCATACAGAACGCGGGACAGGTACATTCATGGAAGGTGTCACATAAAGCTTGTGGAAACGAGCCCTTTGTGTCACATAACCAATGAGCCCTGCTCTGAAGATGCACATTGCTCTCTTATTCCCTCTTTTTTTGGATATACAGTGGGTACGGAAAGTATTCAGACCCCTTTAAATTTTTCACTCTTTATTTCATTGCAGCTATTTGGTAAATTAAAAAAAGTTTATTTTTTCACATTATTGTACACTCCGCACTCCATCTTGACTAAAAAAAAACAGAAATGTAGAAATCTTTGCAAATTTATTAAAAAAGAAAAGCTGAAATATCACATGGTCATAAGTATTCAGACCCTTTGCTCAGACACTCATATTTAAGTCAAATGCTGTCCATTTCCTTGTGATCCAACTTGAGATGCTTCTACTCCTTCATTGGAGTCCAGCTGTGTTTAATTAAACTGATAGGACTTGATTCGGAAAGGCACACACCTGTCTATATAAAACGTCACAGCTCACAGTGTATGAAAACTGTTGAAGGAAAGAGCGCAAATAGTGCCTTATCTGAGAAGGTTAAAAGGTTAATCCATAAAGGCCCCTTCACATTAAGCGACGCTGCAGCCATACCGACAACGATCCGGATCGCTGCAGCGTCGCTGTTTGGTCGCTGGAGAGCTGTCACACAGACAGCTCTCCAGCGACCAACGATCCCGAAGTCCCCGGGTAACCAGGGTAAACATCGGGTTACTAAGCGCAGGGCCGCGCTTAGTAACCCGATGTTTACCCTGGTTACCAGCGTAAAAGTAAAAAAAAACAAACACTACATACTTACCTACCGCTGTCTGTCCCCGGCGCTCTGCTTCTCTGCACTCCTCCTGTACTGGCTGTGAGCACAGCGGCCGGAAAGCAGAGCGGTGACGTCACCGCTCTGCTTTCCGGCTGACCGACGCTCACAGCCAGTGCAGGAGGAGTGCAGAGAAGCACAGCGCCGGGGACAGACAGCGGAAGGTAAGTATGTAGTGTTTGTTTTTATTCAGTCGCCATGACAGCACAACAAGAGAGGGGATCCACCCTTCCGGGACAGGAAACCTCAGACATAAAAAGGGCGGCACCTCGCTCCCCCGCCAGTTGGTTTCCTGTCCCTGACAGTGGAACCTCTTCAGACAGGCCCAGAGAAGAGGGTCGAAGATAGAAGTTATCCCACTCCTGACAGGCCGATGCAAGTAGCGGGGGTCCCCTACCTCGGCCTGATCAGGAGGATGGAAGCACCACACGGCAGGGGGACTGTCTGTGTAGGTGACAGCAGGAGGAAGCAGCCCTAAGAGGGGGGTTGGCTTCTGGGGTGCCGCTATTTACCTGGAACGTAAGGCCCCATGGTGCGCATCTGCTGGAGCCTCCGAGGTCGGTCCGCTGCTGGCGCTGGGGTCTGCGATGGCTGGGGAGCGCTGCCGTCCTTGTTCGGCGCGTCTGCTCTCAGCGCCGCGGCCGCGTCCGGAAGGGGCGTGTCCCGATGACGCGGTGGCGCCTTATTCCGGCTAATGGCGGCGCCTGGTGTCGGAGGTGGGATTTTGGCCTCGGGGGGGGGGAGGTCCGGCGCTCTGAGGAAGCGGGGCAGTACCAATCAGCGGTGCACCGAGGAATGGCCCTGCTGACCCCCATCCGGGGGTGGTACCCAGGGGGATGGATTTAAGCGCTGCACTGAGGCCTCAACATTGTTCCTGTCCACCATTTCTGGAATGGAGTATTTGGAAGGAACACCGCAGCTGGGCGGTGAGCAGCAGCAGTCACCTGAACAACCTTTGAGCAGCTCCCAGCGGCGTTCTAGTGGCAGTAGTCGCGCTGGTAGAGCCAAAGAAGCTCAGAAATCAACTAAGTCCTCAGGCCGTAAGGAATCTCCGGCTAAGAAGGACCCCCCGATTACGGTACCATTCGCTGCAGGGATGGGTAAGTGAGCTTCGTGAAAGTACGTTTTCTGATAGCTGTCCCTCCTTGTATTCCCTCTCTCCTTATTAGGGGAGGAAATCTGTGTCCAAATCCAAACATAGGGAGTGTGCCATCTGTACGGAGCCGCTTCCAGATGGACATAAAAAGAAATTGTGCAGCATCTGCATTCAACAGTTAATTGAGGACGAGGCCCCTGACCTTACGTCTACTCTTAGGGATTTGGTTAGACAGGAGGTCAGAGATTCCATGAGGTCTCAGAAGACAGTTTCAAAAAAGAGGAAGGAGATATTATCCCCAGCCTCGGATGTGGATTCAGACACAGGTGGTATGAGCTCGGATTCTCATCCGTCATCATCATCAGAGGATGTGGAATCTAGTCGAACCTGTCTATCACTGGATAAGGTTAACCGCTTAGTCAAAGCTGTCAACAACACTATGGGCATTGAGGAGACCCAGGCGGAATGTTCCATACAGGACATAATGTTTAAAGGCATAGATCGCAAATCCAGAAGAGTGTTTCCGGTAGTTGATAAAGTTAAGTCACTGATTACGAGAGAATGGAAGAAACCCGAAAGGAAGGGGTCACTCCCACCAGCGTTCAAAAGAAGGTATCCCTTTGAGGAAGAGGCTTCTTCCTCCTGGGACAAGGTCCCGAAACTGGATGCGGCGGTGGCCAAAGCATGTAAAAAGACGTCTCTCCCATTTGAGGATCTGGGAAGCCTAAAAGACCCGCTTGATAGGAAAGCTGAGGTATTCCTTAAAGGAGCTTGGGAAACATCAGCAGGTTCCCTGAGGCCGGCGATTGCGGCCACCTGCACTGCCCGGTCGTTGATGGTATGGCTGGGTAATCTAGAAGACCAGCTCAAGGACAAGGTTCCTAGGAGCGAGATCCTATCATCTATGTCTATGATTCAGGATGCAGCAGCCTTCCTTTCGGATGCGTCAGCCGATTCCGTTAGGCTAGCTGCAAGGTCATCAGCACTGTCCAATGCGGCCCGTAGAGCTCTTTGGATAAAATGCTGGCCAGGAGACTTACAGGCCAGATCGAAACTATGTGGCATCCCCTGTGAGGGGGTTCATTTGTTTGGCCCAGTCCTGGATGAGCTTCTAGAAAAAGCAGGTGACAATAAAAAGCGATTCCCTCTTCTAACAAGACCCTTCTATAGACGGGAATACAACAGAGGAGGGCCGTATCGTCGAAGATCGGACAGAGATTCAAATAGAGATTCGACCAGATATAACTCTTACAGAAGAAGAGGTAGAGGTTTTATGTTTAACTCTCCTAGAGACTCTAAAAAGCCTCAATGACTGGCGGACCAGGTGGGCGGTAGGCTGTTGGCCTTCTACCCAGCCTGGTTGAAAATCACCAATAGTCCATGGATACTCAGTATCATTAAAGAGGGGTTAAAGTTCCAATTCCACCATACCCCCCAGGACAAATTTAAATTAACCCCTATCCGTTCTTCTCCCGCAGAACAATTGGCGTTTGGAGTCAAAGGTTCGAGATCTCCAAAAAAAGGGGGTTCTCGTTAAAGTACCTATGGAGGAACAAGGTACGGGGTTTTACTCCCCTTTATTCCTGATAAAGAAGCCAGATGGATCATATCGTACCATCATCAATCTGAAGGGCCTGAATGTATTCCTGCTGATCCCATCCTTTAAGATGGAATCTGTGAAGTCGGCAATAAAGCTCCTTTTTCACAATTGCTTCATGGTTGTCTTAGATCTGAAAGACGCCTATTACCATGTCCCGATACATGCAACTCATCAGCGCTTTCTCAGGGTGGCGGTTTCCCTTGCCGGCACAGTAGAACACTTTCAATATCGGGCACTCCCCTTTGGTGTTGCGGTCGCACCTCGGGTTTTCACTAAGATTATGGTAGAGGTTATGGCACACCTTCATGAGCAAAACATACTAATAATTCCCTACCTGGATGATTTATTGATCGTGGGGCGTTCAGAGGTACACTGTAAAGAACAGTTGGAGAAAGTGATAGCAGCATTACACAACTTAGGATGGATTATCAATCTCAAAAAGTCGCGTCTTCAGCCCTCAACGTCACAGCAGTTTTTGGGTCTTACTGTGGATTCGAGTCAGCAGGAATGTCGCCTGCCAGACTCAAAAGTTGATTCTATTCGTCGGCTGGCCTCCAAAGCAATTAATAATCCAGTAGTCTCCTTAAGAAATGCTATGTCACTCTTAGGTTCACTTACTTCTTGTTTTCCGGCGGTGATGTGGGCACAGTTTCACTCCAGGCCTCTGCAATGGGATATTCTGCATAATTTTAGGCGGCTGGGCGCTAACCTTGATAAAAATGTTTCCCTATCTGTAGAAGCCACGGGTTCCCTAAGTTGGTGGACGCACATCCCTAATCTACGTAGAGGTGTACCTTGGACAAATCAGATAACACGAGTGATAACAACTGATGCTAGCCCCACGGGTTGGGGGGCACACTGGGAAGACAATTACATTCAGGGTCTGTGGTCCCAATCTGAGCGAGACACGTCCTCCAATCTGAAGGAATTGATGGCGGTAGAACGCGCCTTAGATAGGTTCCTTGTACCTCTGCAGGGTAGACATGTTAGACTACTCTCTGACAACCAGGTGACCGTTGCTTATGTGAACCACCAAGGAGGTACACGATCTAGGTCATTAATGAACGTTACAAATCATATTTTTCAGATGGCCGAAAATCACCTGCTCTCCCTTACGGCCCTTCATATAAAGGGAAATCTAAATACCATGGCCGATTATTTAAGCCGCAACGAGCTCAAACAAGGGGACTGGTCTCTAAAACCGGCTGTCTTCAATCAGATCGTACGGTTATGGGGATGTCCAGAGATAGATCTGTTTGCCAGTCGGGGAAACAAGAAACTTCATCAATTCTGTTCCCTAGATCCAAGGGACAACCCGTATGCAATCGACGCTCTCCTGATCTCCTGGAACTTCAGTCTCGCCTATGCTTTTCCCCCTCTGAATCTGATTCCTATAGTTCTGAGGAAAATTCGGGAAGACAGGGCCCGAGTGATATTAATAGCCCCGTTCTGGCCCAGAAGGTCATGGTTCCCATGGCTGAGAAGCATGTCCATTTCCCAGCCATGGATCCTCCCAGAAGTTCCAGACCTCCTCTCCCAGGGTCCAGTTCTACATCCACGAGTATCCAACTTGCACCTGACAGCGTGGAATTTGAGAGGTCACTTCTGAAAGGGAAGGGATTCTCTCAAAATCTTGTAAATACTGTGCTCAAAAGTAGGAAAGCCTCCACGACTAGCATTTATGTTAGGGTATGGAGGAAGTTCCTATCAAGTTCAGGAGCACAAATCGAGAAAAAACCTGATATTGCTCAAGTCTTAGAATTTTTACAGAAGGGCCTAGAGTTAGGCTTAGCCACCAGCACCCTTAGAGTTCAGGTTTCAGCTCTAGGGGCACTGTATAATTCCAACCTAGCCAGTAATCACTGGATAACAAGGTTTTTCAAAGCGGTCACCAGATCCAGGCCGGTTGTTAAACAAAAGATAGTTCCATGGGATCTAAATCTTGTGCTCTCGGCTCTAACACAAGCTCCGTTCGAGCCTATTGATTCTGTTCCAATCAAGATCCTGTCGGTCAAGACAGCCCTCTTAGTTGCTCTTACATCGGCAAGAAGGGTTAGTGATCTTCAGGCATTGTCCAGACAACGTCCATATATGCAAATTATGGAAGATAGAGTGGTGATGAGGCCTGACCCTCTTTATCTTCCAAAGGTTGCGTCAAAATTTCATAGGTCCCAGGAGGTGGTCCTACCTTCATTTTGTTCTAATCCCTCTAACGATAAGGAGCAGAGATTTCATTGTTTGGACGTACGTAGGTGCCTTCTCAAATACATTTCAGTAACAGACACCTGGAAAAAAGACCACTCTTTATTTTTATCCTACCAGGGGGTTAGGAAGGGACTTAGAGTATCAAAAAATACGCTAGCCAGATGGATTAGGGAGGCGATATCTCTTGCTTATACCGCAGGTGGAGTGGAAATTCCAGAAGGTATAAAGGCTCACTCCACTCGTGCGGTAGCCACATCCTGGGCTGAGAGAGCAGAAGTATCGATTGAGGACATCTGTAAGGCGGCCACATGGTCTTCTCCATCCACCTTTCTTAGACACTATAGATTAGATCTAGGTGGCTCCTCCGACCTCACGTGGGAGAAGGGTGCTGGAGGCAGTGGTCCCTCCCTAGTCACTTTTCACTTCTCTGAAAGTCTCTCGTTGTGCTGTCATGGCGACTGAATAAATACGTACGCTACTCACCTGGTAGCAGTGTTTTTTCAGGAGCCATGACAGCACCCTTATATTCCCTACCCTCTTTGCTTATGGGTTCAACACTTCCTTTAGAAAATTCCTAAGTTTATTCACTGGGTGAATTGTATCATATATTAATATTGTTTATGTGCTACTAACCTAGAAGGTCCTTTCATACTCTGTAAACCAACTGGCGGGGGAGCGAGGTGCCACCCTTTTTATGTCTGAGGTTTCCTGTCCCGGAAGGGCGGATCCCCTCTCTCGTTGTGCTGTCATGGCTCCTGAAAAAACACTGCTACCAGGTGAGTAGCGTACGTATTTTTTTACTTTTACGCTGGTAACCAGGGTAAACATCGGGTTACTAAGCGCGGCCCTGCGCTTAGTTACCCGATGTTTACCCTGGTTACCAGTGAAGACATCGCTGGATCGGTGTCACACACGCCGATCCAGCGATGTCCACGGGAGATCCAGCGACGAAATAAAGTTCTGGACTTTGTTCAGCGACCAACGATCTCCCAGCAGGGGCCTGATCGTTGGTCGCTGTCACACATAACGATTTCCTTAACGATATCGTTGCTACGTCACAAAAAGCAACGATATCGTTAACGATATCGTTATGTGTAAAGGTACCTTAAGATTGCACTCACCAGATTTAGCGGAGTTGAAACATTGATAGGAT
The DNA here is from genome assembly GCF_032444005.1 of Ranitomeya imitator. NCBI lineage: Eukaryota > Metazoa > Chordata > Amphibia > Anura > Dendrobatidae > Ranitomeya > Ranitomeya imitator. The sequence continues at coordinate 899,249,760 of NC_091282.1, read as the reverse complement.
TCGCTGCAGCAGATCCACGAGTCCAGGAAGGACCAGCCGTTAGATAGAGTTTGGGAAAATTGTGGTGTTCCTGTGGTGTTTCGTGATGAAGAAGTCTTGAATTCTGAAACGCATAGAATAATTAAAGCCACATGTACTAATAATTCTGGAATTCTAGTGATTCAGCAGCGCAGAAATTTGCCACAATTTTCCCAATCTGTAGCTCAGTGTGTCAGACCAAATGAGAATCATGAGGTCAAAGAAACTGGCCAGGGAGCTCAGAGACAGAATTGTGGCAAGGCACAGATCTGGCCAAGGTTACAAAAGAATCTCTGCAGTACTCAAGGTTCCTAAGAGCACAGTGGCTTCCATAATCCTTAAATGGAAGAAGTTTGGGACCACCGGAAGTCTTCCTAGACCTGGCCGTCCAGCCAAACTGAGCAATCGTGGAAGAAGAGCCTTGGTGAGAGAGGTAAAGAAGAACCTCAAGATCACTGTGGCTGAGCTCCAGAGGTGCAGTAGGGAGATGGGAGAAAGTTCCACAAAGTCAACTATCACTGCAACCCTCCACCAGTCGGGCCTTTATGGCAGAGTGGCCTGACGGAAGCCTCTCCTCAGTGCAAGACATATGAAAGCCCGCATAGAGTTTGCTAAAAAACACATGAAGAACTCCCAGACTATGAGAAATGAGATTCTCTGGTCTAATGAGACGAAGATAGACCTTTTTGGTGATAATTGTAAGCGGTATGTGTGGAGAAAACCAGGCACTGCTCATCACCTGCCCAATACAATCCCAACAGTGAAACATGGTGGTGGCAGCATCATGCTATGGGGGTGTTTTTCAGCTGCAGGGACAGGACGACTGGTTGTCATGGAAGAAAACATGAATGCGGCCAAGTACAGAGATATCCTGGATGAAAACCTCTTCCATAGTGCTCTGACCTCAGACTTGGCCGAAGGTTCACCTTCCAACAAGAGAATGACCCTAAGCACACAGCTCAAATAACAAAGGAGTGGCTTCAGAACAACTATGTGACCATTCTTGACTGGCCCAGCCAGAGCCCTGACCTAAACCCAATTGAGCATCTCTGGAGAGACCTGAAAATGGCTGTCCACCAACGTTCACCATCCAACCTGACGGAACTGGAGAGGATATGCAAGGAAGAATGCAGAAGATCCCCAAATCCAGGTGTGAAAACTTGTTGCATCATTCCCAAGAAGACTCATGGCGGTACTAGCTCAAAAGGGGCTTCTACTCAATACTGAGCAAAGGGTCTGAATACTTGTAAAAATTTCTGCAAATTTATTTTATATTTCTGTTTTTTTCAGTCAAGATGGGGTGCAAAAGTGCACATTAATGAGAAAAAATGAACTTTTTTGAATTTACTAAATGGCTGCGATGTAACAGAGTGAAAAATTCAAAGAGGTCTGAATACTTTCCGTACCCACTGTAAATAATGAGATCTTTAAGAACAGAATATTTTACTATATAGACTTTAATATATGTTTATTTTTATTATGTACAACACAGAAACCTGCCCGTTACCGTCGTGCCATTAGCTATGACAGTAAAGATTATTACATGCGCCTAATGCCAGGAAACCCAGCAGTATTTCAGGATACAGTAGAGGAAAGCACGGAAGGAGAAGCTGCCCAACATGAGCCAGAACATGGAGAAGACACCATTGCCAGGGTGAAAGGTAACGTAGCTGGCATTAAACTCTATGGGACTCTACATCTCATCAGGTCTTTTCCTGGAAAACTACATAAAAATGTTAAAAATAGGCACTTGATAGTTATTGTGTGAATATTATGGACGGAAGAGACTGGCATAAGAGGGGAGGTGGTGTTTATGGTTTTTCCTATGCATGCCTAGTGATTGACCTGTAAGCATAGCCCATAGGAGCAGAGGCAACTTCAGCTCACCCAGGGCAAAATCCTCCATTCACGAAACCTTGCAGTGCGCCAAGGAATAATTAGCAAAGGAAGAAAAAATCCAGCAAAGGGAAAAGATCCATAAAAAATGTAAAGTTTAAAAAACCACAAATATTTAGAAATCTTTGGGGTAATGAACTGCAGCAAACGCATTTCAGACATAGTTCTTATTCATTGCAATGAATAAGGATTACGTCTGAAATGCTTTTTTTTTTTGCGGTTCATTACCCTGAGGGTATATGCACACGTTCAGATTTTTTGCGTTTTTTCGCTATAAAAACGCTTAAAAAACGCAGACATATGCATCCTATCATTTAGAATGCATTCCACAATTTTTGTGCACATGATGCGTTTTTTTCCGCGAGAAAAACGCATCGCTGTAAAAAAAAAAAAGCAGCATGTTCATTAATTTTGTGGAATTTTCGTGTTTTTCCTGCTATTTAATGCATTGGGAAAGCTCCGGAAAAAAACTTGCAAAAAACGCATGCAGATTTCTGGCAGAATTGTCCGTTTTTTGTCAGGAAATTTCTGCAAGAAATCCTTGAATGTGTGCACACATAGCCTAAATGTTTTTTTGTATTTTTCAATTAACTTCAAGTTTTTGTGGATCTCCTCCCTTTGCTGGTTTTTCTTCCTATTGGTCACAGGCTCCTAAATGGTTGACGGTGATTACTTATTATAATCTTTGGATATCTCACATACAGTGTGATCAAAAGAAGTAAAAATGATCTTCACTAAGGTACTAATATATAAAAACCATTTTATTAAAGTTACATTAAAAAAAATATATATATATATACACATACAGTAAACAACATGTACAAGAAGGTGCTGAATCCACAAAAAAGGGACCACACTGCCATGGGCTAACTCTAAACTAACGGGATAGGCACATATATAAATAAATAACCCACAAATCAAAACTGCCTGGGTACAGAACAAATAACCCATATAAGGAGCTGTGGATAACATGCATAGATAGCCTCTGCTAATGTGCAGATATCCTAATAGGAAAGACTAACGACCACACCGCTCGCAAAAATGCGTAGCTGCAAGCCTATAAAGCATGTAGTAAGTGGGAAATATATGCAAAATAGAATATACCTTAACTGTGCGTCCCGTGTGAGAGCCCCGGCGTCCCGCTGCCCCGACGCGCGTTTCGCGTTCGCTTCTTCTGGAGGTGTGACGCGCGTCAGGGGCAGCGGGACGCCGGGGCTCTCACACGGGACGCACGGTTAAGGTATATTCTATTTTGCATATATTTCCCACTTACTACATGCTTTATAGGCTTGCAGCTACGCATTTTTGCGAGCGGTGTGGTCGTTAGTCTTTCCTATTAGCCTCTGCTAATGTGCAGATATCCTATCTATGCATGTTATCCACAGCTCCTTATATGGGTTATTTGTTCTGTACCCAGGCAGTTTTGATTTGTGGGTTATTTATATATGTGCCTATCCCGTTAGTTTAGAGTTAGCCCATGGCAGTGTGGTCCCTTTTTTGTGGATTCAGCACCTTCTTGTACATGTTGTTTACTGTATGTGTATATATATATATTTTTTAATGTAACTTTAATAAAATGGTTTTTATATATTAGTACCTTAGTGGAGATCATTTTTACTTCTTTTGATCACACTGTATGTGAGATATCTGAGTATAGCCGGTACTTTTACTCCCCATATTGGAGGGAATATAACATAGTTTTGAGCAATTATCTGTGAATATATATTATTATAATCTTTCCAGTATTATGCATTGATGCCATGGATAAGCCATTCACATGTGATGGGTGAAAGTGTACCCCACCGATCAGCATTTGTACTGTTGGGTTGGACAATGAAAAAATGAAGGTGATCCAGTTCAAACAACAATGAACAATGGACAATGCACTGTAACTTTACTATTAAAATTGAGTGGGACTTCAATGACAAATGCTTGTTTTACCGCAGCATGCTATTTTTTTTTTACAACCAAGAACACAATAAATTTCATGATTCTTTCAGGCCTGGTGAAAGCACCTCTGAAACGATCCAGATCAGCTCCTGATGGAGGAGAAGATGAGAACCAAGAGCTCCTACAAGACCAGCTGAGCGAAGGCTCTTCCATAGATGAAGATGAGAAGATGGACAGTACCACCCTTCTGCGACTTCTTGAGGAAGGAGAGAAAGTAAGTGAATAACTCTGTAATTTAATAAGTGGAATCCACAACGCAAATGTGAACAGATCCTAATACAGTCAAGAGAAATCTGTCAGCAAGTGTTTCCTATTTAATCTGAGAGCAGCATAATGGAGGGGCAAAGACCCCAGTTCCAGGGTTGTCACTTAAGCAGCTTGTTATTGTAGTTTCAATAAAATCAATGTTTTATACTAGAGGACTAGTAAACCTGACGCCATGTCATCCTACGTGATTGTTGAGCTCTGTGTTTGCCCCACCATTGATTAACGGCTTTTATTTACACTGTACGTTTGCTAAACAGTGATGTAGGTGGCGATATTCAGAGCTTAGCGGTCCGAGAATTGGAAGATCTACAGCAGAGGAAAGTGATTTTATCAAAACTGCACCAAGCAGACCTGTGAGTGACACATCACTGGAATCTGGGTTTCTGTCTCTATATAATGCTGATCTCAGAACATATAGCAAAAACCTGATGTCTGATTCCCTTTAAATAAGTCTGTCAGCAGGTGTTTGCTAACCCATCTGAACGCAGCACGATTTAGGAGGAGAGATCCTGATCCAGCTGTGTCTCTTACTGGGCTGTTTTCTGTCATTTTGATGAAATTACTGTTTTAACTGCTGCAGATCTAGCGGTGCTCAGAATGCTGAGCTCTGTATAATCCCGCCCACGCCACTGATTGGTAGCTTTCAGTATACACTGTGCTTAAGTAAAAAAAACTGCCAATCAGTGGTGGGGTCGGAGGTATGCAGACCTCATGAATATGGAGGACTACATGGCAGCAGGTCTATTAGTCCTCCTTAAATATTCTAGTGTTATAACTGATTTTATAAAAGCTACAACAAGCTTGCTAGAATCGGGGTCTCGGTCTCTTCATTTTGCTGCTCTCAGATTAGTTGGCAAAAACCTGGTGGCAGATTCCCATTAACAGTAATAAAAGTTATTGAATTTCAGTTTTATTTTTTTTTGTCTTACACATAAAATCACTATTGTTTGCACTTTCTATTACAATTGCGCCACCTATTGGTGGAAATGTCATAATGGAAATATTGTTTGCTCCATGAGAAAAAATCTCTGATTTAGTTTGTTGCCAATACTTAGTGAAAGTTCTATTGTTTTCTTACCATTTCTTACAATAATGAATAATTCTTATTAATGAATTTCAGATCCAGCACATGTATCGCAGTGCAAGGGTTCAGGGCTTGGATACTGGTGAGGGGCTCCTGTTGTTTGGCAAAGAACACTTCTATGTTGTTGATGGGTTCACACTGACCGCCAACAGGGAAATTCGGGATATTGAGACTCTACCAGTGAAGTAAGTGGTTGTCTCCTCATCTAAAGACAAAGTGGAGGTCCACCATCCTTTTAAGGTGGCTCCATGCTTACATGGTTTATGCAATGTTACTCATATGCGTATTTTGGGACTTGTCGTTTAATTGCTTTTGATGGTTATCTTTATTCTAGTATGCATGAGCCAATTATTCCTCGTGGAGCCAGGCAGGGTCCCAGCCAACTGAGGAGAACTTGCAGCATCTTTGCCTACGAAGATATCAAAGAAGTTCATAAACGAAGATACCTGTTACAGGTAGAGTCCTAAGAGTTAGAATAGATGCAGCTATGGATGACTGCCAACATATTATAAGCCTTGATTGGGGAGTCATGGAAAAATCAGTGCTCCGAAATGAGATTATTATCAGAAAAAAAAATTCCCATTTGATTATTTTATACTGTAATGTGTTAAAATCGAAAAAAAAAAAAAGATCTCAGACATGGAGTTGCGGAAACAAAAGTATATAATATATTAGAAAGGTATGTTTAATACAGGATCTGCAACAGTGGAGTTCTGGCGCACCAGTGCATAATAATAATAATCTTTATTTATTTATTTTATATAGTGCTAGCATATAGCATATTCCGTAGCGCTTTACAGTTTTGCACACATTATCAGTGCATGAGGGGTAACCCAGTGTGTCAGTGTTTGGCCAAGCCGCAAGTTTTTCTGTTCCCAATTTGTGGATATACCGACCATATTTTTCGCTTTATAAGACGCACCTGATTATAAGACGCACCCCCAAATTTGGTGAAGAAAAAGAGAAAAAAATTATTTTATGTTAAATGGGGGTCTGTCTTATAATGCCAGTGTCCGTCTTACAAATCATATATATGTCCCTCATCCTGGTATCTATATAACCCCCATCCTGGCACACTGCCCCCCTGTGCTGCTGGCACACTGCCCCCCTGTGCTGCTGGCACACTTGCCCCCCTGTGCTGCTGGCACACTGCCCCCCCATCTCATCCTGGATATGGACCCCCGTCACTTTAAGCCCCCCTGCTGGCACGCACATGGCCCCCCCAGTCACTACATGCCCTCCTGCAGGCACACACATGGCCCCCCAGTCACTACATGCCCCCCTGCTGGCACACACATGACCCCCCCCCAGTCACTACATGCCCCCTGCTGGCAGGCACATGCCCCCCCAGTCACTACATGCCCCCCTGCAGGCACACACATAGCCCCCCAGTCACTACATGCCCCCCTGCTGGCAGGCACATGGCCCCCCCAGTCACTACATGTCCCCCTGCTGGCAGGCACATGCCCCCCCAGTCACTACATGCCCCCCTGCAGGCACACACATAGCCCCCCAGTCACTACATGCCCCCCTGCAGGCACACACATAGCCCCCCAGTCACTACATGCCCCCCTGCTGGCAGGCACATGGCCCCCCCAGTCACTACATGTCCCCCTGCTGGCAGGCACATGGCCCCCCCAGTCACTACATGCCCCCCTGCAGGCACACACATAGCCCCCCAGTCACTACATGCCCCCCTGCTGGCACACACATGCCCCCCCCCCCCCAGTCACTACATGCCCCCCTGCTGGCAGGCACATGGCCCCCCCAGTCACTACATGCCCCCCTGCAGGCACACACATAGCCCCCCAGTCACTACATGCCCCCCTGCTGGCAGGCACATGATAAAATAACAAACACTTAACTCACCTTCTGATTATGTCTCCCTGCTCCCAGCTCCTCGGTTGCGCTTCCTGTTTCCCAGGCATCAGATCATGTGACCTGGGCACACAGTGATGACATCACTGTGCTGTGCCGATCACATGATCTGATGTCGGCACAGACACAGGAAGAGCCACAGGAGAACTGGGAGCAGGGAGCCATCATTGGAAGGTGAGCACCCATCTGTGCCAGCAGGGGGGCATGTAGTGACTGGGGGGGCTATGTGTGTGCCTGTAGGGGGGCATGTAGTGACTGGGTGGGGCCACATCTGTGCCTGCAGGGGGGCATGTAGTGACTGGGGGGCCATGTGTGTATGGGCATATTACTGATGGGAGGAAGGGGAGTGTAGGCACATGTAATATGCACTGCTCCCCTGTCAAGCAACTCGGCGCGGCTTCAGCACTGAGGTGATGGACAGGGGGGCAGTGAATATTACATGAGGCTAATGAGCAGGAGCACGTGACCTCCCGCTGTCTCTGCAGCACGTGACCTCCCGCTGTCTCTGCAGCACGGGACCTCCCGCTGTCTCTGCTGCCCGCAGCCAGCCCACTCCAGCTTCCTGACACCACTCCAGAGCCGCCCCACCTCCTCTACAGCACAGCACACAGATTCGGATTATAAGACGCACCCGCCACTTTCCCCAAAAATTTGGGGGAACAAACGTGCGTCTTATAATCCAAAAAATAAGGTACCGTATATACTCGAGTATAAGCCGAGATTTTCAGCCCAAATTGTTGGGCTGAAAGTGCCCCTCTCGGCTTATACTCGAGTCAAGGTGGGCGGCAGGGTCGGCTGGTGAGGGGGAGAGGGCGCTGAGGTATACTCACCTAGTCCCGGCGGTCCTGACGCTCCCCCTGCCGTCCCACGGTCTTGGGTGCTGCAGTTCTTCCCCTCTTCAGCGGTCACGTGGGACCGCTCATTAGAGAAATGAATAGGCGGCTCCACCTCCCATAGGGGTGGAGCCGCATATTCATTTCTCTAATCAGCGGTAACGGTGACCGCTGATAGAGGAAGAAGCTGCGGCACCGAAGACAGCTGTCCGGGAGAAGGAGCCGGACGCCGGGACCAGGTAAGTATGTCACAGTTACCTGTCCCCGTTCCACACGCCGGGCACCGCTCCATCTTCCCGGCGTCTCTCCATCTTCCCGGCGCCGCTCCATCTTCCCGGCGTCTCTCCATCTTCCCGGCGCCTCCATCTTCCCGGCGTCTCTGCGCTCTGACTGTTCAGGTCAGCGGGCGCGATGACGCATATAGTGTGCGCGGCGCCCTCTGCCTGATCAGTCAGTGCAGAGACACCGGGACGAGACGCCGGGACCGGACGCTGGGAGCTGCAAGCAAGAGAGGTGAGTATGGCTTTTTTTTTTTTTTATTGCAGCAGCAGCAGCAATGGCAGAGATTTATGTGGAGCATCTATGGGGAAATATGAACGGCGCAGAGCACTATATGGCAGAGCTATGGGGCAATATGAACGGCGCAGAGCATATATGGGGCACAGATATGGGGAAATATGAACGGTGCAGAGCACTATATGGCAGAGCTATGGGGCAATATGAACGGTGCAGAGCACTATATGGGGCACAGCTATGGGGCAATATGAACGGTGCAGAGCACTATATGGGGCACAGATATGGGGCAATAATGAACGGTGCAGAGCACTATATGGGGCACAGATATGGGGAAATATGAACGGTGCAGAGCACTATATGGGGCACAGCTATGGGGCAATAATGAACGGTGCAGAGCACTATATGGGGCACAGATATGGGGAAATATGAACGGTGCAGAGCACTATATAGCACAGCTATGGGGCAATAATGAACGGTGCAGAGCACTATATGGCACAGCATTGGGGCAATATGAACGGTGCAGAGCACTATATGGCACATCTATGGGGAAATAATGAACGGTGCAGAGTACTATATGGCACAGCTATGGGGAAATAATGATCTATTTTTATTTTTGAAATTCACCGGTAGCTGCTGCATTTCCACCCTAGGCTTATACTCGAGTCAATAAGTTTTCCCAGTTTTTTGTGGCAAAATTAGGGGGGTCGGCTTATACTCGGGTCGGCTTAAACTTGAGTATATACGGTAAGTATTTTTTCACCTTTTTATTTCCCACAGCACAGAAAAAAATCTGTTTGAAAATTGTGGAAACACCATTTACATGTAAGGAAACTGCAGTATCCACTGATTTTGTGTGGACTTTGTTACTGCATTCACCTAAATCTGGAAGTGTGTATACAGACTAAGGGTAGGGTCACAAGACCATCTTCTCCACATCCGAGAAAAATGGGCCAATTATTCTGATCAGACTTGGATTAGAGTTTGATCAACATGGTATCAGTTTTTCTCGGACATGGAGAGGAAAAAAAAAGTGCAATCAGAAAGTTCGAAAAGTCGCAAAGTAGGGAACATATGTTCACTTTTAAAACATCTAGAAACCCTCAACTCCACCTAAAATGGCAAAAAAAATAATAGACGAACACATAAACTGATCTTAAGGTGCAAATGTAAAGAAAAATATGGTGCAAACAATTTTTTAAAAAAAGCGTAACATTTCGTGCCTGCATAAAATCAATAAAGTAGATTTGCAAATTTTCATAAAGTTGCAAATGATCAACCTGGATAAAATTTGGAAACCCTAAAATTTGCCCAAAATGGCAAACATAAAAGGCCACAATCAAACACATAAAAAAGTGACTTTAAAAAAAACGGTGCAAATAGAAAGATGATATGGCGCAAATACAGTAATGAATTGAGTCCAAAGTGTTTTTTACATCATGTTGGTGTCTGGGGGTAAACAAAATTGGCATGATGCCAACCAGCAGAGCAAGCTTTGTATTCCCAAAGAAGTAATGTGTGTGGAAGTTTACATTGTTTAATGCTAATAATATATGCATTTTACATCATTACCCGCTGCCTCCTGGACATTTTTTGACAGCAGAAGATACACGGGCTCTAAATACATAACTTGGCTTCATTGCAGTACACATGTTACATACTGTATGCGGATAGCTGCACATATTTTTGCCCCTATTAATATACGGTATATATTGCTCATTGGCTGTTAGCCGTCCTGGCCCCGCTGTCCATTCTTGGAGTCAGACTGCACGTGGTTATGTGCCTGATGAATATTTTGGGCAGTACAACTGTAAAACCTTTCTATCACCAGGTTTATGAGAGCAGCATGTTGTAGGGTCAGATACCCTGATCCCAGTGGTGTATCACTTACTGGCTTGGTTGCAGTAGTTGATAAAATCGCAGTTTTATCTGCTGAGGATCTAGCAGTTCTCTGAATGCTGATCCCTATATTACCCCGCCCACACCACTGATTGGCAGCTTAATGTGTACACTGTGGATAGGCAGAAAGCTGCTAATCAGTGGTGGGGATGGGTTTATGCAGAGCTTATGAATATGGAGGACAACATGGCAGCAGGTTTACTAGTCTTCTAGTGATAATCTCCTGCTGATAACCGTTGTTTATCAAATTCACAGCTAATAGCCCAATAAGTGACACATCGCTGGAATCGGTTTCTGCCACCTAATCTGAGCATCAAGTTATAGAAGCATAGACCTGCTGACAAATTCTTCTTAAAATATCCTTAGTATAGGACACTTGTAATTCCAGAAAAAAACGGTCATTTATTGAGGTTGGCATCATTTGTCAAAAAGGGAATGTTGACAAATGACCAGGAACAATCATGGGTAAAAGGGTACCTTATAGTAAAACTGTAAATGACCCACCAGCGTAGCACTGGTCCATGCCACCACTCCATAACATCTTGGGACACGATTATTCAATGATGAGACCCGCAAGTCTTTCCCAGTGTACTAACATTATAGGAATATGAGAATGAGGGTGGCAGATTAGGGCCTGGCTGAGTGTCTGAACAACCTTAAACCAGCCGTAGATTGTATGGCATTGTTCCCAGAAGTTCCCAAAAGGTGTGGGTATATAATAGTATCATGAATCACTTGCTGTGATCAGTTATGAAGACCACAAGCATTGAATAAGTTCTCCCAAAAAGTTTTTGCAAACATGGAAAGCATTTTTCACAGATCAGGGATCTGATCATTCCGGTAGGCCACCAGAAGAGCAGACAGATGATGGCTTTGATGACAGCCCTGGATTGGGTATATTGGGCCTACTATCTACTATATAATTGTCTAAGGGTCACTTCCGTCTTTCTGTCTTTCCTTCTTTCTGTCACGGATATTCATTGGTCGCGGCCTCTGTCATGGAAATCCAAGTCGCTGATTGGTCGCGGCAAAACAGCCACGACCAATCAGCGACGGGCACAGTCCGGAAGAAAATGGCCGCTCCTTACTCCCCGCAGTCAGTGCGCGGTGCCTGCATACTCCTCTCCAGTCACCGCTCACACAGGGTTAATACCGGCGGTAACGGACCGCGTTATGCAGCAGGTAACGCACTCCGTAACCGCTGCTATTAATCCTGTGTGACCAACTTTTTACTATTGATGCTGCCTATGCGGCATCAATAGTAAAAAAAAAAATGTAATGTTAAAAATAATAAAAAAACAAAAAACCTGCTATACTCACCTGCTGCCATCTTCCATTCCCAGCAATGCATTGCGAAATTACCCAGAAGACTTAAGGTACCTTCACACATAACGATATCGTTAACGATATCGTTGCTTTTTGTGACGTAGCAACAATATCGTTAAGGAAATCGTTCTGTGTGACAGCGACCAACGATCAGGCCCCTGCTGGGAGATCGTTGGTCGCTGAGGAAAGTCCAGAACTTTATTTCGTCGCTGGACTCCCTGCAGACATCGCTGGATCGGCGTGTGTGACACCGATCCAGCGATGTCTTCACTGGTGACCAGAGTAAACATCGGGTTACTAAGCGCAGGGCCGCGCTTAGTAACCCGATATTTACCCTGGTTACCAGCGTAAAAGTAAAAAAACAAACACTACATACTTACCTACCGCTGTCTGTCCCCGGCGCTGTGCCTCTCTGCACTCCTCCTGCACTGGCTGTGAGCGTCAGTCAGCCGGAAAGCAGAGCGGTGACGTCACCGCTCTGCTTTCCGGCTGCTGTGCTCACAGCCAGTGCAGGAGGAGTGCAGAGAAGCACAGCGCCGGGGACAGACAGCGGTAGGTAAGTATGTAGTGTTTTTTTTTTTTTTTACTTTTACGCTGGTAACCAGGGTAAACATCGGGTTACTAAGCGCGGCCCTGCGCTTAGTAACCCGATGTTTACCCTGGTTACCCGGGGACTTCGGGATCGTTGGTCGCTGGAGAGCTGTCTGTGTGACAGCTCTCCAGCGACCAAACAGCGACGCTGCAGCGATCGACATCGTTGTCGGTATCGCTGCAGCGTCGCTGAGTGTGAAGGTACCTTTAGCGGTCTCGCGAGACCGCTAAGTCATCTGGGTAATTTCGTAATGCATCCTGGGAACGGAAGATGGCGGCAGCCACGCGTGTATCGCCGGAGCTTCGCTGGATCCCAGGGGTGAGTATATAACAATTTTTTATTTTAATTATTTTTTTTAACAGGGATATGGTGCCCACACTGCTGTATACTACGTGGGCTGTGTAAGATACCGTGTGGCTGCTATATACTACATAGGCTGTGTTATATACTATGTGGGCTGTGTGATATACTCCATGGGCTGTGCTATATACTGCGTGGGCTATGCTATATATTACGTGGCCACTGTTATATACTGCGTGGGCAGTGTTATATACTACGTGGCTGCTATATACTGCGTGGGCAGTGTTATATACTGCGTGGCTGCTATATACTGCTTGGGCAGTGTTATATACTACGTGGCTGCTATATATTGCGCGGGCTGTGCTATATATTACGTGGCCAGTGTTATATACTGCGTGGCCTGTGTTATATACTGCGTGGGCAGTGTTATATACTGCGTGGCTGCTATATACTGCTTGGGCAGTGTTATATACTACGTGGCTGCTATATATTGCGCGGGCTGTGCTATATATTACGTGGCCAGTGTTATATACTGCGTGGCCTGTGTTATATACTGCGTCGCCTGTGTTATATACTGCGTGGCTGCTATATACTGCGTGGGCTATGTTACATAGTACGTGGCTGTGTTATATACTGCATGGCCTGTATTAATGCATCGGGTATTCTACAATATGTATGTATATAGCAGCCACATAGTATATAGCACAGGCCACCTAGTATTTGTCTTCTATATACTACATGGCTCCTAGATACTACGTGGTCTGTGCTATATACTATGTGGCTGCTATATACATACATAAATACATATTCTAGAATACCCGATGCGTTAGAATCGGGCCACCATCTAGTAGATTATAATTGTGGGATGGGCAAAAAACCTCTTTGTAATATCTATATATCTAGCATGGGCTAGTTACGGTCTCCTAAAAGCCATGCAATTTTTTCATTTGTCTCATTTTAGCCAATTGCTGTTGAAGTCTTTTCAGCCGATGGCCGCAACTATTTACTGGCTTTTCAAAAGGGAGTTCGGAACAAAGTTTACCAGAGGTGAGTCTCCACTAATGTTTTATTCTTGTCAGGCATGGTATAAAGATTGTATTGTTAGTGTGCTTTGGGGCCATAACAATGTACTAGAATTTGTGATTTATCAGACCCCCGTGTAGCTGGCACTGCCACATGTTGGTACTGGTGGAGATTATTCTCTTCTTTATAGTGAACTTTGTATCAGTATTAGCATGGAAAATTAAGGGGAGCATGGCAGGCAGCATGTATCAGACACTGTCTGTATGATCTCCCAGGTATGTTTGGCTCGGAATCCAGCCGTATTTCAGGGAATATAATCCCACCAGGGACTGAGCCGCACAGTAGACTAGTCGGACAGGCAAGTCCCTGGCTGTTTCTCCCGCCCTCTGTCTTTGAGTGACAGGTCACTCCCTATACATGAACGCAGAGAGAGACCTCTCACTCAAGGAGAGTGGGCAGGAGATGGTGTCGGGAACTCGCCTGTCCGACTAGTCATCCATGAGGTTCGATCTCTGTCTGCTTTTCTCTGAAATCATAGTGGCTGACACTTGCTGCCCCTAGATCATTAGCCGTCAGGTTCCCTTTGCTATAGAAATGTACAAGTAAAGCACATAATTGGTGGCCATTGTAATGCTGGTGAGATGGATGACTTATACCATCACTAATCTGCTACCTTTTCATTGCCCACAATGCAGGTTTTTGGCAGTGGTGCCATCTTTGACTGACAGCTCCGAGTCCGTTTCAGGGCAGCGTCCGAACACCAGTGTGGAGCAAGGGTAATATATTTGTAACTGCCCTTAAGTACAATGTAAATATTGCAGACTTATATAAAACATCACTGATTACATTATAAAGCACTATATTATTCACTGTTCTCTCTCATTATATCACTATCTGAGCCTAACTAGAGATGCTTGTAGTCACCAATCAGATCCCCGCTATTGGCGACACTTGCACTTTCCTGTGCACTACTGAGCGCTACTAGAATTAATAAATCTACGTTTTAGGATATGTTTTTCTTGTGCCGGAAAATTGCCGATGCATAGCACTTGGAGTTTATATATACTGTATATATATATAATATACTATAGTTTTATATTTTTGCTCAGTGTGCGTATAGTGAACTATAAAACTTTTAAATATTCTACTTTTAAGAAACCGGCTTTAAATATTGTGGTTACTACATGGATTGGTGCCATGCCTCATATTCCCTACTATGCTCTATGTTAAGATGAAGACAAAGAAAAAAGTAATGCTTTGAAATTGTGTATAAAGCCTCAAAGCTTCACACTGAAAGCATAAAAACATGTTCCTTAGTCTGTCAGTGCAGTCATCAAGTCCTTCGTTTGCTGCAATTATCCTGGAAAGCCGCTAATTATATTGTCAGAAAATAAAATGAAGGGGACAAACAAAAGTTGTCGTATTCATCACTGCAAATTACTGCACGCTCGCAGGCTTCTTCCAATAAAGAACACATTTAAGAGCATAAATGCTTGAACGTTTTCTAGTTTGTTAATCCTCTTAATAGCTGTTGTCTTAGAGTTGAAAGGGTTAGTTTCCCATTGTCTAAGATAGGTGCTATTATTCATACATTTTGCAGATTCGGGTAGTATTGAAAAAACACTGGTGCTTCTTGGTAACTGTCAGTAAGTAGGTTAACTGCTGCTGCTGCTGAACTTATCATGCTGCTGATGGTTGCTAAAGAGCATTTCCACCTAGAACTAACACAAGGCATATGTCAGTAAATTAATGAAAGCCAAAGTTGATTTTTTTTTTCCAGCAATATTATCATATGTTTATTCTGGTGCACTGGACTTTTGTTTGTCACTTTTTTAATTAGCTTTTCTGAAAATGATATCCAATGCCAAATCAATAACAAAGAGATCGTAAAGATACACAGATGTTATTTCAAAAGTGCCAACCAATATGGCTACACCTCTGTTCATCTTTTCTGGACATGTGACTAGTGATTAGTGATGAGCGAGTGTACTCGTTGCTCGGATGGTCTCCGAGTATTTGTTAGTGCTCAGAGATTTAGTCGCCTCAGCTGCATGATTTACAGCTGATAGACAGGCTGAATACATGTGGGGATTCCCTAGCAACGAGGCAACTCCCACCTGTACTCAGGCTGGCTAGCAGCCGTAAATCATGAAAACTAAATCTCCGAGCAGTTACAAATACTCGGACACCACCCGAGCGTGCTCGGGAAAACCCGAGCAACGAGTACACTCGCTCATCACTACATGTGACCATTGCAGTTTTATTGAAGTCAATATTTCTGTAAAAATGTTGGTCTCGATTCGCCAAGACTGGTGTTGTACATTATACTGGAGTAGAATGCTCCAAATTCATTAACAGGCACATGACACTAAATTCGGCACTTCTTCTCTGTGGCGTGAGCCTTGCCAAAAATGTTACTCCGGTTAGGGACCGAAGTAACATTTCTGGCGTGAGTTATGCCACTTAACTGATGAACTGTTCATGAATCGGTCAGGTGGGCCCCGCCCCTTCCTGGGTATGCTCCACCCACTTTGGCGGAGCTGGTCGGGATTGACATGACACAGCCAATAGTCGCAAAATTGTTGTGCAACTCTGTGGTGCGCAAAAATTTGCAACTTTTCAAAAGTATTTAACACCAGTAATAAAGAAATGTGACTAGTGTGTAATTATTCGTATAACTATGGGTAATGTCAGAATTACAAAGTAAAGATAGTTTGCGCTCTGGTTAAATGTGCATAGTCGTGAATATTGTAAAAAAGACAGGTGAAGAAAGGGTTAGTAAGTCAGATACTATATTAAATAGTGGCACCAAGGCTTGAAACTAGGCTGATCGAAAACTTATGGAGCACACTACAATATACTTCAAGCAAGCAGGGATTGCCTGAAGTTGCTGGGTGGAAGTCCGTGCTTCCTTAGGTTTCTTTGGTGTTGGTTTGTACACTGAAACTTCCCAGATCTGAAGAATAATAGGCAGACAGCTGTGCTGTAGGCTGTGGAAGCTGTAGAGAGCAGGAGCGCTGTCCTGACCAGTAACAAGCACTCCTATGCAGGGTCTGGCCGTGCCCGTGTGTACGCTTGGGAACTTGCAGGACCTGCGTAACGTCTTCAGTCATGTGACGCTTGCGATCATGTGATGGTGACGTGACCAAGTACGGTGAGCAAGTAGGACCAAAATCCAACGCGTTTCGGAAATCTGTCGGTTTCTTCTTCAGGGATGGTCCTTAATGTGTCTAAGTTAGTTTATATACCCATGGAGGTTTTATTGCAACATTAGTCATTCAAAGGCAAAGAGTTCGAACAAATGTTCACATTATTAAACAAATGTGAAGGGCTGAAAGCGGTTGGATATTCCAACTCGACACACTGAGACCAAGAGGCCTTAATAATGAGATCGAACTCCTTGGCTTTGAATGACTGATATTGCAGTAAACCCCCATGGGTATATAACCTTACCTTCGCACATTAAGGACCATCCCTGAAGAAGGAAAATGACAGGTTTTTGTCCTACTTGCTCACCATACTTGGCCGCATTACCATCACATGATCGCGAGTGTCACATGACTGAAGACGTCGCGCAGGTCCTGCAAGTACCCAAGTGTACACAGAGGCACCATCGGAGAGTGCTTTTCCGGTCGGGACAGCGCTCCAGCTCTCTACAGCTTCCACAGCCTACAGCACGGCTGTCTGCCTATTGTTCCTCGGATCTCTGGACAAAACAACACCAAAGAACTTAAGGAAGCTCGGACGTCTACACAGCAACTTAAGGTAATCTCTGCTTGCTTGGAGTTTATTGTAGTGTGCTCCATAAGTTTTCAATCAGCCTGGTTTCAAGCCATGGCGCCACCTGTCTTTTTTACAATATTCACCATTATGCACATTTAACCATACAATACTTTGTATTTAGCCTCTTATTAACCTATATAGTTTAAGGTCCTAATTTGCAGCTGGTTCTATGTGCACATACAAGCGCCACTATCAAAACCCTTTTTTGTTATTAATGTTAGAATTATTATATATTCACAGTCATATGTAGCCGGGAAGCTTACGTTTTTTTTTCTGTATTTTAGGTCTGGGCTTCTCAGCACTTTAGTCGGAGAAAGGTCTGTTACACAGAGATGGGAGGTAAAAAAAAAAGCATATTTTGGTAGCATTTTGTTGTGGTGGTAAATAAAAATATATTAATGCAGCATTTTATTGTCCTGCAAAGCAAGAGAATATAATATAGAATTACGCAAGAGGATGCAAACAGTCATATTAGGATTCATGTTGTATGGATCTATGGCACCCATAAAAATCCCATGTTAAAATCTGTGAGATTTTATTTTGGTCCATCACATATGGTAGAGAATTGTAGCATATGGTGCCGCATAGAGGTGGCTCTTACAGCTCTAATATACAATGAAGTATGAATTCTATATGCCACCATACATGCCCCTGTGGAATGAGCAAGCCTGGGTAGAAACTTCAATAGTATAATCGATATATAATCTTGCAATATTGTGTTATATATATTTAGTATAACATGGGAGATGAGTTATACATTAGGATTACGTGCTCTGATAAGTTGTTATCCGATCATGCTTGTGTGCTGAGTGATTTCGGCATGTTTGAAAAATATGTTCGCGTCCCCAAGATTGCATGTCTTGCGGCTGTTCGACCGTCGCAACGCATGCAAGGACTGACTGTTTGTTCGGCAATCCCGGCATGTGTTGCAGCTGTCGAACAGCCACGACACATGCAGGTGCGTGGACTGCAGGTGTGGTGACTTGTTCGAGCAGCCAAAGGCTCTTGCTTAGCACATGAGCATGCTCAGATAGCACCTTAACCGAGCACGTTCACTCATCACTAATTAGGATATAACCCATACAAAGTGCCCCAAAAAGCCACCCTTTAGTGAGTTCCTGATCCGGCTCCTTATTGATACCGGTGTCTTACTGTGTATGTGTCTTTAGCCTTCCTCTTCTTTTCTGTTTGTTTTCTTGAGAACCCTTGGGGGCTGCTTTTGAACTAGCTTTTTTGGAGCTAACGCTGGCTACAAATCGGCTGGCATGTTATTTGTACCTCATTTCACCACAGCAACACCTCAGAGATAAGCTCCATAAAATCGGCCAGAATGAATGTTCGCCTCTCTGGTGTGTGTCTAATCCTCTTCTCTTGTGTCTATTCAGAGAGGAGAAATCAGCAATTTCCAGTATTTGATGCACTTAAACACCCTGGCAGGCCGGTCATATAATGATCTCATGCAGTACCCAGTCTTCCCATGGATCCTGGCGGATTATGACTCTGAGGTAATTGTGGCCTGTTAAACTGATAAGCTTTGGTTTCAAGACTTTTATCAAAAACCTTCCTAAACTGATTGGT
Source organism: Ranitomeya imitator (assembly GCF_032444005.1). NCBI lineage: Eukaryota > Metazoa > Chordata > Amphibia > Anura > Dendrobatidae > Ranitomeya > Ranitomeya imitator. Next base: position 899,230,820 of record NC_091282.1, on the reverse strand, counting down.
ATGGGGACAGTAACAGATCTCCCCTTCTGAACACATCAGTCTTGTTTACATCACATTAATGCCCGACTTATGGTGTACAGTTGAAACTAGAAGTTTACATACACTCTATAAAAAGACACATATGCACGTTTTTCTCAATATCCGACATGAAATCAGAATAAACCTTTCCCGTTTTAGGTCAGTTAGGATTACCAGAATTATTATTTGCCTAATGCCAGAATGAGAGAGAGAGAGAGAATGTTTTAAGGCATTTTTATTACCTACAGCAAAGTCAAAAGTTTACATATACTAAGATTACTATTCCTTTAAACAATTCTGGACTGCCCATATGATGATGTCATGTGTGTGGAAGCTTCTGATAGTTTTTTTTTGGCAACATTTGAGTTAGGCTAGGTTCATATTGCGTTAGTGCAATCCGTTTAGCGCCTAGCGCTAGCAGATTGCGCTAACGCAATGTTGTTTTATGGGGTTGCGTTAAACGTCCCCGCTCTCGCAGATCTCCGATCTGCGAGAGCGGGGAACGGACCTCGGGCGCGCCGCGGACGCTGCAAGCAGCGTCCGCGGCGCGCCACAAAACACCGGCACATCGCTAGCGCGTGAAAATGGCACGCGCTAGTGATGCGCGTCCCCATTGCTGTTAATGGGCACGCTAACGGACGCGTTGCACGGCGTTAATTTCGCCATGCAACGCTGTCCGTTAGCGCGGCCACATTAACGCAGTATGAACCTAGCCTTAGAGACACACCTGTGGATGTATTTTAATGCACAACTGAAACATACTGCTTCTTTGTGTAGCATCATGGGAAAGTCTAAAGAAATCAGCCAAGATATTGGGAAGAGCATTGTGGACTTGCACAAGTCTGGTTCATCCACAATTTCAAGATACCTGAAGGTGCCTCGTTCATCTGTACAAACCATTAAACACAAGTACAAACAACATGGGAATGTCCAGCCATCGCTCAGGAAGTAGATGGGTTCTGTGTCCCATAGATGAACATGCTTTGGTTCGACGTGCGCACATCAACCCAAGGACAAAAGCAAAAGACTTTGTGAATATAATGGTGGAAGCTGGTAAGATTGTGTCAACATCTACAGTAAAACAAGTACTGTATCAACATGGGCTGAAAGGCCAACTGCCAGGAAGAAGCCATTACTTCAAAAGAAGCTTAAAAAAGCCAGATTAATGTTCGCACATGCACACAGGAACAAAGACCTTAATTTTTGGAGGCATGTCCTGTGGTCTGATGAAACTAAAATTGAACTTTTTGGGCATGATCATCGTTATGTTTGGAGGACAAAGGAAGAAGCTTCAAGCCTAAGAACACCATCCCAACTGTGAAACACTTGGGTGGCAAGCATCATGTGGGGTTGTTTTGCTGCAGTAAGGACTGGGGCACGTAATAAAATAGATAGCATCATGAGTAAAGACCATTATGTGTCAATTCTGAAGCAACATCTCAAGACTTCAGCCAGGAAGTTAAAGCTTGGGTGGAAATGGTTCTTCCAAATGGACAATGACCCGAAGCATACTGCCAAAATGGTAACAAAGTGACTCAAGGATAACAAAGTCAATGTTTTGGAGTGGCCATCACAAGACCCTGATCTAAGGATAACAAAGTCAATGTTTTGGAGTGGCCATCACAAGGCCCTGATCTCAATCCTATTGAAAATTTATGGGCAAAGCTGAAAAGGCCGGTGCGAGCAAGGCGACCTACAAACCTGGACCTACATACCAGGTTTGTCAGGAGTAATGGGACCAAATACCGACCAACTATTGTGAGAAGCTCGTGGAAGGATATCCCAAATGTTTAGCCCAAGTCATTCAGTTTACGGGCAATGGTAACAAATGCTAATGAAATGTATGTAAACTTTTGACTTTGGAGTAAGTAATAAAAATGCCTTAAAACATTCTCTCTCTCTTATTATTCTGGCATTTGGCAAATATTAATAATTATTGTAATCCTAATTGACCTACAACGGGAAGGGTTTATTCTGATTTCATGTCAGATATTGAGAAAACATGCATATGTGTATTTTTATATAGTGTATGTAAACTTCTAATTTCGACTGTATATGCTGCGGAAGGCTATAAGGAGATGTAAACAGGGCGCACTACAATAAGGATAAAATTACAAGGATAAGATATTAGAAACATGCTAGATGAGGTAGTGTAAACATAAGAGACAAAGGATGAGAGGAGAGAAAGGACTACCTAGTGACATGCATACTCATAAATATATATAATATATGACATTTTTTAGGCAAAAAGCCTGGTGGGGCATACATATAAAACCAAGTAATATCATGCAAGGAGTTTACTTTAACATTAAAAATATTTTACAAAATGTACTTATTGATGCAAGCTTTCCTTTTAATTTTCTTTTGGAGGAGCTGGACTTGACAAACCATAAGACTTTTCGAAACCTTGCCAAGCCAATGGGAGCGCAGACTGATGATCGATTGGCACAGTACAAGAAGCGTTACAAAGATTGGGAAGATCCCAATGGTGAGATTTTGTAGCAGGAAATTATAGATACTGGAAATAGACTTGCCTACAAATACACCAGTGTAGAGTCTTCCCTAAACTTTATCAAGAGACTGGTCTACGCATATAGCAGTGCTGTGCATGGTATGCTATGAATTGGCAATCGTAAAGATACACCCATGTCTCACCTGACATCTGTGTTAATAAGATCATGTAAGAAAAGTGTCCTTGTTTCTCATAGAAATAGTTAGCATTTAGCCTTCATTTTGTAAAGGGCATGAGAAGATTAGTCACAGTCTCTAGTTGTTGTCTCCTTTGAGACAGTTTTCATACATTCAGCCTCATATACTAAGGAATCAGAATGTCACCTGGGATTGAGTAGACCATGCAGTTACCATGTAGTCCAGCTGATTTCTAGTGATGAAGTCATATTCCTTAAAGGTGTTGCAGGAGGTTAGAATAATATGACTGCACTTGTCCAGAAACAGTACCACTCTTGTCCATAGGCTGCGTCTTGTAATTTCGCACAGCTCCATTCACTTCATTGTAACTGGAATGCAAGATATTGGCCTTTATTGTCAGATAATTTTTAAGGTATCTACATACTTGTAAACCATCTTTGTTTGCAATCACTGTCATGTGTTATTTACACAGGAGAGACACCAGCTTATCACTACGGGACTCATTATAGCTCTGCTATGATCGTAGCATCTTATCTAGTCCGGATGGAGCCTTTTACTCAAATCTTCCTTAGGCTTCAGGTATTTACTGTGACTATAATGGCCTTCTGATCTATCTGTATTTTATCTGTATGTTATGAAGAGGTGTGTTAAGGTACCGTCACACTCAGCAACTTTACAACGAGAACGACAACGATCCGTGACGTTGCAGCATCCTGGATAGCGATCTCGTTGTGTTTGACACGCAGCAGCGATCAGGATCCCGCTGTGACATCGCTGGTCGGAGCTGAAAGTCCGGAACTTTATTTGGTCGTCAGGTCGGCGTGATTCGTCATGTTTGACATCAAAAGCAACGATGCCAGCAATGTTTTACTTGGAGCTAACAACCAGCGAGAACGATAAGTGAGTCGCCGTTACGTCACTGGATCGCTCCTGCATTGTTCTGGAGCTGCTGTGTTTGACGTCTCAACAGCGACTTAAACAGCGACGCTGCAGCGATCGGCTCGTTGTCTATATCGCTGCAGCGTCGCTGAGTGTGACGGTACCTTTAGCCATTAAATTCTCCAATTTGTCATGATACCAATTCAATAGATTCTTGAACCACCTAGGAAGAAAAAGGGGATGTCCAGCATACAAATTAATTTTCATCCTAGATTCCTATCTATGTAATGCTATAATTTCAATTATTTCTAGTATATTTTAAGTAAAAATTCCCTATCCTTCATTTTCGTAGCCTTTTCCCCCTCCCTGAAGCAAAGTGTCCCTGCGCAATGTGCACAATGACAGTGCGCACTGTCAGCGAGCATTATCAGAATATCCCGTGTGCAAAGTCTAGCGCCACCCCCGCAAGTGCATCACTGGTTTCTGCACCATCTGGTATTCATCTTACAATGTGCACTGACTGCGCTCTCTTCCCGCCTCATTACCACTGATCTGAGCCGGCAAGAAAGCGTGCTGTCTCTGTGCACATCACACAGTGACAGAGCAAGGACTTGCCTAACCCCTGACACAAATGCCACTAGTGACAGTTCGTTTGCGGTATGAGGCAGAGACTGCCGCAGTGACCGCAGCCTCTGCTTCCTGATATTAAATACAAGGTCGCGGTTTGTGGGACCTGGCCAAGCTTCCCGTTCCCTTTACTCACAAAATTCCATTTCCACTGAATTTTGATGGTGCCTAAAAAATTACCTGCATTATTTTTTTTCAGTGATCTTCTCGTTAGTTTAGGAAAAAGTGTTAACGGGAACAAGGCAGCTGATGTCACTAAGTCATGCTGATTGAATTATAAGAGCAAACTGGTTGCTTTATAAAGTGGTTGGTGCTTGAAGTTATTGTCATCTTCTGTTAAAGAAGGCACACAAGTCATAGAAAATTGAGATAAAAATGATACCTTGATATCTGCGATCCAGTGTATTATTCCAGAGATATTCACATTTTCTTATATGAAAATGAGCTGTTAAGATCTATGGGTCGGACACAGGTCTGCATGAGAATCTGCCTCCAGAGATTATTTTAAAGTTACCAGTGTGATGTGTAATGGCTGCTCTTCTGATCTCACAGGCAGCCAATGTTCCAATACAGCAGAGCTGTGGAAGCTGCAGCTGCAAACTTGTTTGTAATGAGACAAAGTTCAGTTCTACTGTGCTGTTAGTTGTGTGTCTCACCCTTTTTATTTAAAATAAGCTCTTGAGGCAGATTATAATGCAGATCTGTGTCCAGCCCATAGTTTTTAACAGCTTATTTATACATAAGAAAAACATGGATTTCTCTGGAATAAGAAATCATATAGCAGATATCAAATTGTCATTGTATTTGTTCCTATTACCTACATTCCCATGTAGACTGTTTAGGAGGGTTGATCCTATTGACGGATTCTCTTTTAACAATGATTACCTCCAAGGAAACGTCAAAAGGACTTTACAAGCAACAGCATTGCTGCTTGTGCGATTTCTCCTATATCAACCATCGGATCATCAAGAGGTTCAATTTCTGTGAAGAATGGTTCAGGGCACCCAAGATAGTCTAGCCAGTGCCAGCGCTGTCTCATATAGAGGATTCAGCTACAGCATTTGTTCCACACCAATGCATAGTTTGTTCAGGAATAGAAGCAGACAGGTGTGAGTTCATCTTCATGCACAGTGAGTTTTTAGCAAGTCGGCTTGGTATCCAGGGAGGCAGGAAAGAATAAACTTCTCTCCAAGAAAAACATAAATGACAGACGGACATTTTGCCGGAAATAGAAGTATTGGACTGCAGTGGACTTGGTCAAAGTTACTTTCTGTGGTGAAGCCCCCTTCAGACTGTTTGGGGCATCTGTTATAATGATTGTCTGGAGGAGAAAAGGTGAGCAACCTGAAACCATAAAAAAATAAACCAGAAAAAATAAAGATTATTATTATTATATGTGTGAGCTTGCTCCATCCAAGGGAGCAGGCTCACTCACAATTTTGCCTAAGAGCACTGCCATGAATAAAGAGTGAGATCTAAACATCTTCCAGGAGCCACTTCTCCCAATGATCCAGGAGCTATTTGTTGATGAGCAGTGCCTTTTCCAGCATGATGGAGCACCATGTCATAAGGCAAAAGTAAACCCAAGCACTGATTAGGCAATAATAGATTGCATTCAGTAAGGACTTGGCCCAGAAACTGATATCCACCATGCCAGGGAGAATTGCAGAAGTCTTGAGAAAATAAGGGTCAACATTGTCAATATGAAGTCTTTTAATACACTTGATGTATTTGTCAATGAACATTTAGAAATGTATGAAATGATTACAATTGTACTTCAATACCTATAGAAATATCTGACTAAAGGATCTAAAAACAATGAAGTAGCAAACTTTATTAAAGCCAAAATTTGTATCATTCTCAAAACTTTTGACTGTATACATATCCATGACCTTGAGAGAAATGTTGTTGTTTTTTTTTTTTTAATTCAAGAAAAGATATTCCTCATTTTTTTTCCCATTGTAGGGTGGACACTTTGACCTGGCCGATCGAATGTTCCACAGTGTGCGTGAAGCCTGGTACTCTGCATCCAAACACAACATGGCCGATGTGAAGGAACTCATTCCAGAGTTTTTCTACCTACCAGAGTTTCTTCTCAACTCCAACAACTTTGACCTTGGTATAAGCTGACATATTTTTAAATAATAACGAATACTTCCGCTATAACACTACAAAGTGACATGGCTTGTAGGTTTCTCTTTTTGTTACTATTCACATAAAATTCTCCAAATCTTCCAGTTTTGTCACTGGCTACAAGATCAGACACTACATGTATAGCGCTGTATAGACTAGTCTAATTACTTCCAGCAACTGTAAACATTTCTGTGGATTGACTACTGTTAATTTTAACTATTTTATTATTTATGTATTATGCTTTGCTTATATAGCACCAACATATTCCGCAGCGCTTTACAGTTTGCACACATTATCATCACTGTCCCCAATGCGGCTCACAATATAAAATTCCCTATCAGTATGTCTTCGGAATGTGGGAGGAAACCAGAGAACCCGGAGGAAACCCACGAGGAGAACATACAAACACCTTATAGTGGGATTTGAACCCAGGACCCCATCGCTGCAGTTCTAACTACTGAGCCACTGTGCTGCCCCACTTGTTCATGACCAGGCCATTCCCTCCTGTTTTTTGCCCCTTTTTTTTTTCAACATACAATGTGAACATGCGTTTATGTGCTGTATGCATACCAATTTAAATCAAGCTCAATTTTTTTTTTTGCCTTTTTTTTCAATACATAGGGATCAATTTTTATATAATTTTTATATTCTTTTTTTTATGCTGATCTAGGGGGAAATGTAAAATAAAATAAAATCCTTTTCACATTTTTTTTTTTATTTTTTACGACCACAATGGATCACTATAGAATCACTTTTAAATTGCTTTCCTATTTTTGTAGAAATTATTTTTATACATGGCACATAGTTTTGTCTGTTTTCTTTCAATGGGGGTGGGGATAGAAACTGCAACAACACATGCATGGATTCCCTAACAAACAGAAGAGGAGCAGAATGGCGATAATATTGTTTTCAAATGAACCAATTAATTAGCTAATATTTTCTGTCAATTCTTTTTATTATTTTTGTAGGTTGTAAACAAAATGGAACAAAGCTTGGTGATGTAATTCTACCCCCATGGGCAAAAGGGGACCCCCGGGAATTTATCCGCGTGCATAGAGAGGTAAAAGGAAATATGTCATATATTCAGTATTTTCTAGGGACTAAATAGAGCTGCTCCTATATGGTGCATTGTGAATAAAGAATGAAAAAATCAATTTATATATTTAATTTTCCTCTTTAATGATTGTGTCGTTTGCTTGTTTAGATATTTTGATGAATATGTAGTGTTTTCAGTATAGAGGTTATTACTGTTCCTTCAGGCTCTGGAGTGTGACTATGTCAGTGCCCACCTGCATGAATGGATAGACCTGATCTTTGGGTACAAGCAACAGGGGCCAGCTGCCGTCGATGCCGTCAATGTTTTTCATCACCTCTTCTATGAGGGGCAAGTGGACATTTACAACATTAATGACCCTTTGAAGGAGACTGCTACCATAGGCTTTATTAATAATTTTGGACAGATCCCTAAGCAGGTAAAGCATATTTGATGTATTTCCATTTGTTTCAATTTTAAATATAAGAATACATTTAAGGTACTGTATTTTCCAACTATGCGGGTCCTAACGTGGTTTTGATGGCAGAAAATATTCTAATCATGCTATCTGGCCATCTGATATTTTAATACTATGATTTATCTGTTGAATTATTTAAATTGTCGTGGAGGGGAGGGCAAGGGTGGTCTTCCAGTCTCCTCTCAAACCTATACTTTTTGTAAAGTGAAGTGCCCTTCAGACTGGTTTTGTCCAAATGACCTCTTTTCGGCCTTCAGTTTGTGATTGTTATTTGTGAACATGCCAGGAATAACACCTGTATGTTTGAATAGATCCGGCGCTCAGATGCAAACAAAGCCGAAAGGTGATTTATTTAGAACCGTATTCCAGTGTAACGTTTCGCTCTGACACTCAGACCTTCATCAGACGGATTGCTGGGGAGCAGTGTAGTATGTGTGGATAGCGTCATTGTGGATCAGATTGGATGTGCACACATTAGTGATGAGCGAGTATACTCGTTGCTCGGGTTTTCCTGAGGACGCTCGTGACCTCCGAGTATTTATGACTGCTCCAAGATTTAGTTTTCATCGCGGCAGCTGAATGATTTACAGCTACTAGCCAGTCTGAGTACATGTGCGGATTCCCTAGCAACCAGGCAACCCCCACACGTACTCAGCCTGGCTACTAGCTGTAAATCATTCAGCTGAGGAGATGAAAACTAAATCTCCGAGCACTAACAAATAATCGGAGGTCACTGAGCGTGCTCGGGAAAACCCGAGCAACGAGTACACGCAGTCATCACTAGTACACATCCATTGGTCTGTCACCCTGATCCACATTGCGCTGTCCATACATACTACCTTGCTCCCCAGCTATTCATGTGATGAAGGTCTGAGTGTCAGCGCGAAACGTTACACTGGAGTACGGTTCTAAATAAGTCACGTTTCTGTTGTTCTTGCATCTGAGTGCCGAATTCTGTCTTTTATACTTGGATGGATTTGTTCCCTTTCTGGGCTCTTTTTTTACAGAGTGATTTATAGCCTCGAGTGATATGTTTGTTTAAGATGCCACACCATCAGCTGGGCTGCCCAAAACTCTGAACTGAATGATTAAACCTCATCAGCCCATAGCTTTTTGATTTTTAACTATATGAATCCAGATTTTGTGTAACACTAATAGCAGTCCTCTGCCACTATCGCACCTGTTCCCTCTCCGGCTCTACCAGCTCAATTGATGACATAGCATGTCTTCGAGTTGACTACTGCAGCCAATCGCTGGTTGTAGTGGTTGATGCCACTGAGGTCTGGTCACTGGCGGGGGACCAAGCATTGGCACAGGGGCTTATTTTCTCATTTTAGTCCACAGACAGCGGTTTGTTACCAAAACAAAGGTTTAGGGGTTGGCCAAGTCGCTTAATGGCTCCATACAATATTTTATGTCAAGTAGATGGGAACACTCAATAAAAATGGTAATATTTAAGTTCACCATATTCAATCTCCAAGCTCTACTCACTTTTCTATTCTTTTTCAGCTTTTTAAAAAGCCACATCCACCAAAACGTGTTAGAAGTCGCCTTAATGGAGACATGTCATCAACATCTATGCCCTTGGGTTCTGCATCTGACAAGATCTTTTTCCATCACTTGGACAATTTGAGACCCTCCCTGGTTCCAGTGAAAGGTAGTGCACGCAAGTCATTAAAGGAGAGCCAAGCCTCTTATTACACAAGTACATTATCACATCATCACAGCATAGTGTCGGCTATAAAATAATACCATAATGAGACAGCTTTCCTATAGAGAGCATCCTGTAAATACTTGCGCTATTGTGGCTACATCAGAAATGATCCTAGCTTATGAATGCGCACATACGTGTGAAATTATTACAATAAACATCGACCTATGCATACAAAAACACAGTTGAATCACATTTAGGCTAAGTGCACACATTGAAATTTCCTCGGCAATTCCGCAACTCCTGCCGCGGGTATTTTGCATGCGGAATTGGCATGCGTATGCCCACTAAACACTAGCGTTTTACAAGCGTAATTAGCTTGCAGAATGCTAGCGTTTTCCAAGCAATCTGTAGCATCGCTTGGAAAACTGATTGACAGGTTGGTCACACTTGTCAAACATAGTGTTTGACAAGTGTGACCAACTTTTTACTATTGATGCTGCCTATGCAGCATCAATAGTAAATGGATAGAACGTTAAGAATAATAAACAAAATAAAAAATCATGATATTCTTACCTTCCGGCAGCCCAAGCAGCCGTCCCGCTCTTCGCGATGCTCTGGTCCCAATAATGCATTGCAGCAATGACCCCAGATGACGTAGCGGTCTCGCGAGACCGCTACGTCATCACAGGTCATTTTCGCAAGGCATTAATGGGAACGGAAGCATCGCGAAGAGCGGGAAGGCTGCCGGGGATGCCGGAAGGTGAGAATATCATGATTTTTTATTTTAATTCTTTTTTTTACAGGTATATGGTTCCCAGGGCCTGGAGGAGAGTCTCCTCTCCTCCACCCTGGGTACCAACCGCACATGATCCGCTTACTTCCCGCATGGTGGGCATAGCCACATGTGGAAAGTAAGCGGATCAATGCATTCCTATGTGTGCGGAATTGCGGCGATTCCGCACAAGGAATGAACATGCTGCGTTTTTTTCCGGAATGCGATTCCGCTGCGGGAAAAAAAACGCAGCATGTGCACAGAAATTGTGAAATGCATTCTAAAAATAGGATGCTTAAATGTATGCATTTTTTTTGCATTTTTATTGCGTTTTTATAGCGAAAAACCGCAAAAAAAAAGCGAAAAATCATGAACATGTGCACACAGCCCTAAAGGGAAACGATCATGTCTAAAAATGCATTTTACCAAGTGATATAAGGTTAATCTGTAGGTAAATAGCATTATAATCATGCCTCCCTGCTTTACTAGAAGAGCGGCTACAGGAAGAAAATGAACTTCTGTGCTCCCTGTAGCCGCTCGCTTTTAGTTATGGGGTGTTGAAGGGTACGGTTGCGTAAGCGTGGCTGGAATCCCTCTCTAAGGGTATGTGTACACGTAGTATGGTCCACTGCGGATTTTTCCACAGCGGATTTGATAAATCTGCAGGGCAAAAACTGCGTGTTTTTCCTGTGGATTTATTGCGGATTTACCGCGGTTTTTGTGCAGATTCCACTGCGGTTTTACACCTGCGGTTTTCTATTATGGAGCAGGTGTAAAACCGCTGCGGATTCCGCACAACGAATGGACATGCTGCGGAATGTAAACCGCTGCATTTCCGCACGTTTTTTTCCGCAGCATGTGCACTGTGGATTGCGTTTCCCATAGGTTTACATTGTACTGTATACGTATGGGAAACCGCTGCAGACCCACAGCTGCAGAAATGCTGCGGATCCTCAGCAAAATCCGCAGCGTGTGCACATAGTCTAAGACTGTAGTAGTGCTCTCTGCACTCGCGCTGCAGATTTGGCTGGCGATCACTCTGCGGGGGAATAGCCACTGTTCTCACAGTATCGTGAGCAGTGACTGTAATTGCTCCCCGGCACCGCCCCTATGACTGCAAGGGTGCGGCTACAAAGAGGATATACATTTGTTTTTTCTTTGTAGCTGCGTTTCCAGTAACGCAGTCAGGTAAGATTTTACACATATTTACTTGCAGATTAACCCACATCTTCAGATAAATTCCATTTTTGGACATGACAGGTTCCATTTTAAAGAAAATCTGTGTCCGTAATATAAAGTAAATTCATGACTGTAATGGGGCTGTAATACAGATTTGGTAAAGAAATCCACAGGTCTTCTCCTCCCTGTCTGTAATTGCCCAGACCCCCCACCCACCCCCAGTCTGTGAATGACAGGTCACTTCATTTTTTTAGTTACCTGCCTCCTCTGTTTGAAATGTCCTCTTCAATCAGACTGGGAGGAGAGGAGACCCAGTGCACAGTCCGGCCGCTGTGCATCCAAATCTTATTAGCAGAAAACTTCAAATGGCAATTAAAGGGTGGCTCTTTTAGTTTTTGGTGCATTTATTCCCAAAATAAAGTGTTTTATAACTTCTCCAAAACACCTGTCTTTAGACAGGGAGGCAGGTCTTAACCCCCCTGCTGGAAACGCCACACTTCAGTCACTCAAATCTTCAGGGGCGCCGGGCGCCGCCCCCTCCACGCTGTTTCCCCATGAAATCCGGCGCCTGCGCTGTTTAGTACTGGCCGCACAGGCGCAGTCTGAAAGACTGCATGTGAGGTCAGACGGCCAGAGCTCACTGCGCCTGCACCAGCCAGTACTAAACAGCGCAGGCACCGGATTTCATGGGAAAACAGCACGGAGGGGGCGGCGCCCGACGCCCCAGAAGATTTGAGTGACAGGCAGTGTGGCGTTTCAAGCAGGGGGGTGAGGACCTGCCTCCCTGTCTAAAGACAGGTATTTTGGAGAACTTATAAAACACTTTATTTTGGGAATAAATGCACCAAAAACTAAAAGAGCCACCTTGTTGGAATGCAGCATTACTGCTGCACAAGGTGGCTCTTTTAGTTTAGAACGGCTGGAGGGGGTGACAGTGGCACTTTAAAGAAGAACCACGAAGCGTATTTCTTCTCTAAAGGTGTTAATTTAATCTCAATTACAGCGCCATTACAGCCATGTCTTTACTTTACATTATAAAATTGTGACGGCAGGTTCTCTTTAAGTACAGCCTACAAATACACATACAGTATTATGACTTCAATAAAAAAAAAACTTTTGTCATTGTAGTGTATTTTATTAATGGCTAGAGAACGAAGCCTTTATTCCTTCCCCACATACGACGCAGACTTATATCATATATTGTGTCCCTTCCTTTGATGCAGGCTTGCAAACTGAGCCTGCATCTTTCCCTGCACATGATGGCTGATTCAAGAACTAAAAGGCTTTTGTAATCATTTTAAGTCTATCCTCCATGTGTTAATTTAAACCTCTGTCATTTTTTTCAAGAACTGAAAGAGCCCGTTGGTCAGATTGTTTGCACAGATAAGGGAATTCTGGCTGTAGAACAGAACAAGGTTCTCATTCCACCAACCTGGAACAAGACTTTTGCATGGGGCTACGCGGACCTCAGTTGCAGATTAGGAACTTATGAGTCTGACAAGGTTTGATCATTTTCTGCTGATTTAAAGACACTTTGTAATCCATATTGGTACAAAGTATTCAAAGGATTCGCCTTGTTTTGCAGGTAGTTGTCGTCTATGAATGTTTATCTGAATGGGGGCAAATACTCTGTGCCATTTGCCCAAACCCGAAACTGGTTATCACCGGGGGAACAAGTACAGTAATCTGCGTGTGGGAGATGGGAACTTCTAAAGAAAAAGCAAAATCCCTCACACTGAAACAGGTTTGTAAAAACTCTTCCCGTAATAATAAGGCTGTGTAGTCTGGACCTCCTCTACAAGATACAAGATTTTGCATGTTGTCTATACCTCTCTTATACCAGGAGTCTGGCTCTGTAATTTGAAACACGACGTAATAACAGTCTGGCTTTGTTGTCTGTAGCACCCAATATAACATCTGTCTAGTCAGAACTTCACACTTCTAGAACTGCCCAGCTGGTTCTGATCCACTTGCTTAACCAAAGTCTGACTGTGTAGTCTGGATCTCCCTCTATAAAAGAAGTTTGGATGTCCAGTGTGAACCTCCCCTATAACAACAATTTGGCTATGTAGTTCTGACCACAACCTATAACAACCATAAGGACCTCCCCCTAAAACAGCAGTCTAGCTATGTAGTCTGGACCTCCCCCAATAACAGAAGTCTAGATAAGTAGGGTGGACTTGGCTTATAACAGCCATCTGTCTGTGTAGGCTGCACCTCCCCCTATAATACCGGTCAAGATATGTAGTCTGGACCTCCCCCAATAACAGAAGTCTAGATAAGTAGGGTGGACTTGGCTTATAACAGCCCTCTGTCTGTGTAGGCTGCACCTCCCCCTATAATACCGGTCAAGATATGTAGTCTGGACCTCCCACTGTAGCAGAAGTCTAGATATAAAGGAAGGTTCACACTGTATAACAGCAGTCTGGATATATGGTCAGCACCTCCCTCTATAACAGCAGTCTAGATAAGTAGCTTGCACGTCCTTCTATAACCGCAGTCTAGATATATGGTCAGCACCTCACCCCCTATAACAGCAGTCTTGTGTATAATTTAGACTGTCAGGATGTGTAGTCTGTACCCCCTATAATCCGTAATGCCTTCTATCGCAGAAGTCCTGCTGTGGATCTTTTCTTAATGTGTTGTCCTACCACATAACAATGCTACAGACATGTCAAGCTGACACGGACGTATGATCACAGCATCCGATCCCATACATGTCCTGATATATCTTACCGTCTTGGTTTGCAGGCACTGATTGGCCACACAGACACCGTTACGTGTCTGACCGCCTCATTGGCGTATCACATAGTGGTCAGTGGATCACGGGACCGCACCTGCATCATCTGGGACCTGAACAAGCTGTCGTTTGTGACACAGTTACGTGGCCACCGAGCCCCAGTGTCTGCTCTCTGTATAAATGAATTAACGGTGAGTTTCTGGATGTTGGTGTAGAATGGAATGTATTGATTAATAGTAAATATGTGGTGGATTTCTCCAGTAATAAGTATTCTGGAAAGTGATATGTGAGCAGCTTCAGAAATGAGAAGAACCTTTACTACCGATCCAATAAGGTAATATTGGTGTACAAAGCATTTAACCCACAGCTCTGAAGGTTCTCCAGCTTTTCCCACCTCTGAGGTCTGACCTACACGTCTACAGTAATATCATAGTAGGAAATGACCTAAAATGCTGAAGCTCCATTATCCCGTGTCTCTCAGTAAAGTTCTGCCTGTGTGTCTGACTCGTTCTAGGGTGACATTGTGTCTTGTGCCGGTACTTATATTCATGTCTGGAGCATTAATGGGAACCCCATTGTCAGCGTGAACACATTTACTGGACGAAGTCAACAAATCCTGTGCTGCTGCCTATCGGAAATGAATGAGTGGGACACGCAAAACGTCTTCGTCACAGGACATTCAGATGGAGTTGTTCGCGTAAGTGAATATTTTAAAGGGATTATCCGGGACTAAATAGTGGATGACCCTATTCCTAGCATAGGTCATCAATTGGAGGGGTCTGAGACCGATCAGCTGAAATCTGCTCCAGCAGAGGACTGATATAGACAAAGTATGGGGCAGAGTACAGCAGTTTGTTGCCTAGTGGCTTATGCGGAGTACTACACATCTTCACATAAGTTACTGTATGGTGTGAAGACCGTGCAGAATGCTGTAATGTTACTTGTTCTTAGTTTTGGAGGATGGAATTTTTACAAGTGCCAGAGACGCCGGCACCAGAACCAGCTGATGCCATGGAAATGCCAGATGAATGCTCAGAGACACAAATAGGTATGTGGGCCGTATTTCTCCCCTTTAATTTGCCTGACATTTTTTTCCCTATTTTCTCCTATATTCTGTAATTATTAGTGCTCCGTGCAGTTCTGTGATGGTCTAATTTGTCTAACCATGCAGGTCATGAGGCTCAGGAAGATGACAGCAGCGATTCGGATGTGGAAGATCAGAGCTCCAGCCAAGATACCAGACTGAAGGACAGCCAGACTCAACCGAGCAATGTCACTCCCAGGACAAGAGCATCATCTGCTAGAGCCGGCCTGGCAGCTTGGTCAGCAGACAGCGGCTCTGATGACTCCAGACGTTGGTCAGATCAGCTTAGTTTGGATGAAAAAGACGGCTTTGTCTTTGTTAATTATTCTGAAGGTCAATCAAAAGTGCAGTTCCCACAAGTCCAAAGTGGTGGTCAGGCAAGCCAAACTGAGGGCCGCCACTATAACAAACTGAAAACTGGTAAGGGTAACTAATAATACAATCATTTATGGGAAATCTGTTCTCCAGTGATGACCAAATTTCTGAAAAATGCATAAAAATTTCTAGTGTCCAAGATCTGCACCGGCTCCTCCATAGGGGGGTCCTTTTTTAATTTCCATACAGTAGGCCACTGATATAGTCCTTTTATTGGGATTGGCTGCTGAAGACGACTCTCTTAATTGTTGCTAGCTCAACGATCAGTTGATCGACCCAGACCTGACTTCTCTAACCCATGGTTATTGCTGAGGGCAGCTGCAGAGTGGTGGAATAGATGCTTTATATTGCACCAGTAGTAATGGCGGAGCACTCCTGCAGCTAATTGCTCATCTCCAGTGGCTCGTCTGAATCAGTTGATTTCAGCGGGACCAGATGACCATCTAATGCACATGATGGGGCCCTGATGTGTCCTAGGGGATATCACTGGTGCTGATAAAATGTAATACAGGAGGTTAGGTTGGGTTCTGATGCAGAATGTATTGCTTTATTTCAGGATACAGGTGGGAGCGACAGTTAGTGTTTAGAAGTAAGCTTACTATGCATACAGCATTTGATCGGAAAGACAATGCGCACCCTGCCGAGATCACAGCACTGGGGATATCCAAGTAAGTGCTTGTACTACAGATGTGTTGTGCATAGTCCAGGCTCCAGCTGTGTGTGTGACACTGGTAGAGATGTGATTTCACATTCAGTTGTTTTCCAGGATGAAGGATTTAAGGTACCGTCACATTTAGCGACGCTGCAGCAATCTATGTAGTAAAGAAAAATGGGGCTGACAGCACTCACACAGAGGGGCGCTCGTTCCTTGGTCCAGGGAACCGACCTGGAAATACGTGTAGTCCAAAGAGAAGAGATGAACAGCGCTCCAAACGGGTGTTGCAGTATCAAAACGAAATCTTTATTAGTCCATGAAAGAGCAACGTTTCGACCAGTATCCTGGTCTTTGGGCTGCAGCAATCTAGACAACGATGCCGATCGCTGCAGCGTCGCTGTGTGGTCGCTGGAGAGCTGTCACACAGACAGCTCTCCAGCGACCAACGATGCCGAGGTACCCAGGTAACCAGGGTAAACATCGGGTTACTAAGCGCAGGGCTGCGCTTAGTAACCTGATGTTTACCCTGGTTACCAGTGTAAATGTAAAAAAATAAAAACACTACATACTTACATTCCGGTGTCTGTCCCCCGGCGCTCTGCTTCCTGCACTGACTGTGAGCGCCGGCCGGCCGTAAAGCAGAGCGGTGATGTCACCGCTGTGCTTTACGGCCGGCCGGCGCTGACAGTGCAGGGAAGCAGAGCGCTGGGGGACAGACACCGGAATGTAAGTATGTAGTGTTTGGTTTTTTTTTTACATTTACACTGGTAACCAAGGTAAACATCAGGTTACTAAGCGTGGCCCTGCGCTTAGTAACCCGATGTTTACCCTGGTTACCAGTGAAGACATCGCTGAATCGGCGTAACACACGCCGATTCAGCGATGTCTGCGGGAGATCCAGCGACGAAATAATGTTCTGGCCTTTCTGCTCCGACCAACGATGTCACAGCAGGATCCAGATCGCTGCTGCGTGTCAAACACAACGATATCGC
Source organism: Ranitomeya imitator (assembly GCF_032444005.1). Taxonomy (NCBI): domain Eukaryota; kingdom Metazoa; phylum Chordata; class Amphibia; order Anura; family Dendrobatidae; genus Ranitomeya; species Ranitomeya imitator. Next base: position 899,213,552 of record NC_091282.1, on the reverse strand, counting down.
TATCCAGGACGCTGCAACGTCATGGATCGCTAGCGATATCGTTGTTAAATTGTTCAGTGTGAAGGTACCTTTAGATTTGGAAAACATTGTCAGCTTGTAGACATCTGAAATTGGCTCCACACGCTGTGATAAATGGTGGCATGCAGTGTATTTATCTAGTAACACTACTAAAAGGTGCCTCCATCAGCCAGACACTCCCTCATTGCTATGTGCTCATGTGACGATGGATGGATGAGTTCAGTTTACTTCTCATGTATCTCTGCTATTTTTAGCTATATCGGCTGGTATTCATTGTTTGGGGAATAATCAATGAATGATCTATCTGCAGAATAGGCCATTATTATTAAATAGATGGGGGACCAGCACCTGCACCAGTCTGCTGTTATTTGTTATGGTACTGCACTCTTTCTCTTATTCACTTAAATTAGAGATATACTGTAGTATCTGGAATCGGCCACTAAATGCCCACGCCTGCTGCGTTCCACCCCATACATCACATTAACTGTCATATACCACCCTCCCCTCCCCTCGACCAGGGTAGGAAGCATAAGTCACTTAAGATAAGTGAGTACACAGACAAAACAGAGGCTTGCAGCTGCTGCTTTCTGAGGTAACACATTTTTCTATCTGTTTTATCACAGGAGTGAGTGTTTCTGCCCCATCTCCAGCAATTTCAGCTTCACATAAATCAAGTCAGTGTTGTAGGAGCTCTGGTGCCTGCTGAGCTTGTATGACAGTGACTTGATCTATAATGAGCTTCACGGGACTGGTGATGCAGGAGAAACACTGACTCCCGTGATAAAACAGGATGTTTCCTCTATATAGTCACTTATTATAAGTAACTTATTCTCCTTTCTGCCCTGACAATGATTATTAGACACAGCCATTACACAATCTCATAAACGTGCCCCTGCTATGTACTATCTCCACACAGGAACGTTTTTTTTTTTTTAGCATATCCAATTGTGGAACCTATTGTTATACCAAAATCTAGTCCTTAAAATGTACTGTGTTCGTGGGGCAACCTCTAAAAGGTCATGTTAACCAATATACTTGAGTTTTTGTGACTTAAACTGTAGTCCATTTTACATTCTCCATTGCTCTGCAGGGATCACAGTAGAATCTTGGTTGGAGACAGCAGAGGACGGGTGTTCAGCTGGTCAGTAAGTGATCAGCCTGGTCGATCTGCTGCCGACCACTGGGTAAAGGATGAAGGGATGGACAGTTGTTCAGGTTGTGCGGTGAGGTTCTCCCTGACTGAGAGGAGACACCATTGCCGAAACTGTGGGCAGCTCTTTTGCCAAAAGTAAGTACTTCTCCTCCGAGCTTCGTTCTTTTTCTACTTTCTTGCTTTCTATTTTCTGTGTAACATAGACTCTCTTTATAGATTGCATGACTTGCCACCGTCATAAATTTATATATTGTCCACCTCTATCATAAAGATGTCTCTGGACTAATGCACAGGATGACTGAAGCAGATGTTTGATGTAGGAAAGAGTTAAAATCTTTTTTGTTCTTCGACCTTTTAGACATATGGTACTGCACTAGTATTCTTGTGTGAGGGCACAAGTTCATAAGAAACCTCATAACTTATTTTTGGAGTTTGGGAGAAAACTGGATCGACTGGTGGAACCTGCACAAACACAAAGATATTGCACATTAGTTGCTCCTAACATCTGGTTGGGTCTTCAAAATATCTATATTAATGAGGGGACAAGTGGCCGTCTTAGGTGGCCATACACCTGAACAAGTGGGCTATGTCTTACATGAAAGTTTGGTTTAGAAGAGGGTGGAAAGCCACTGTCTGACTAGGGGCGACTTAAAAAAAGGATTATCTAAATTCAAACTGCTTTATGATTATCTTCCTTGACATCACCATAGGGGGTTGGACCAGATGATCCAGGAGGTCCCTTCCAACTCTGCAATTCTGTGATCTATGACAGTCAAGAGACCCCTACACACACTTGACCGTTGCCCAGTGGGGGAGGGGGAGAGATTCCAGAAAGGTTATGTGTACGAAGCCTTTAAGCCTTTCTAGACAGCCTCTGCAATCACTGGTTTTATTTTATGGTTAAGACAAAGATTAGAGACTTGTAGAGCAATGTGTGAGTAACGTGCAAGAGTAATGTTAGATACTTCGTCAGCACAAAACGACTGTTCAAACCAAGCAAAACCGTTCGGTGCAACCTTTGCGTGTCTGAACGTTTCAGTGCACCTTCCAACCTTCTCATTTTCCATCAATCTCCACCCTCCTCTTCCTCAATTCACAGCTCTTGGATCATGATTACTATGTGTCATCTCCATATTTCTGTCGTCTCCAGGTGCAGTCGATTCCAGTCAGAAATCAAGCGACTGAAGATCTCTTCTCCGGTGAGAGTGTGTCAGAACTGTTACTATAATTTACAGCATGAGCGGGGCTCAGAAGAGTCATCAAGGAACTAGACATCCCTCCGTCATTCTCCTTACTAAGGACACGCCACATTGTGCTGGATCCAATATTCTCTCCAAACGGGTTGGAACGTAAAATAATCAGTTTACATGCAACTTTTGATTTGTGTTCTGAACACCGCAAGAAAAAGGGATCACTCGACTCACTGATGACTTAACCTTGAAGTTAATCACTGAGACTATGGTGAACGTCTACATAATCTACTTCTGCTGCTACGTCTGCTGGAATGAAGAAAGTGCCCAACCAACAGCTCTCAGACTACCTTGTGTTTGTTTTTGTAGAGCAGTAACCCCATACATAGCTTTTCGGACAAACAAGCCGCTTACGAAGAAATGACTCAAAGTCGTGTACAGTTTATTGTAAATAAAATATTGGCCTTTTTATTGAAATCTCCAGTTTAACTTGCCTGTTACATGGGACTAAAGGAACTCAAGTAATAGATCATCAATATACTTTTGTCTGTACTGTCGCTTTGTTCTGGATTTTTTAACATGTCTGTATTTTAAGGCATCTCTTTTACCTCCACTTTCGCCGACCAACCTTGCCAAAAAGCATCATGGGGATCTTCTCGCTTAGGTTCGGCACTAACCTAGAACTAGTGCTGTAAGCGCCAACCTAGTAACTCCTCAATCCATCATTACATTTTAGTATCTGAATTCTGTGCATGTCTTGGGGTTCAGGTGTGTGAAACTTAAACTGCACACTTGACCCATGTCTGTGAAATGTCTTGTGATGTGAAGAAGATGGTGGAATTCCGGAATAGGGAGTACTCCAGTATTGTGTTACCTCCCTCACAGATAGACACAGCCCAAGTTCATCACTAGAGTTGAGCGAATTTTGTTCGGGTTCCCTCTTATTCCTGGATCGCACCAGCTGATCATCTGACCAGTGCCGCAGCACTGTGACACAGCCGCGACGCATGCAGCTGCGGCGCCGATCAGCTGGCGCGATCCCCAGGAAGCCGGGTTCCCTCTGCAGCTTATTCGGTAAGCGCTATAGCTTGCCGAATAAGAGAGAACCCAACAAATTCTCTTAACTCTATTCATCACAACGCAGCCTACCTGCATGGGGATGAAAAGGTTTTTGCTATGAAATCTTGACAACCACATGATATAGGAGCTGAGACTCTGATTCCAGCGATGTATCACTTAGTTTCCTGGGTCCAGCAGTTGTGATAGAATCACAGTTTTCTCTGCTGAAGATCTGGCAGTGCTCAGAATGCTGAGTCCTGTATAACCCCACCCACACCACTGATTGGCTGCTTCCTGTGTACATTGTATATTGACAAAAAGCTCCTAATCAGTGGTGGGGTTGGACTAGGATGTACTTAACACTTAGTCCTCTAGTGATAATCTCCTGCTGATAAAACGGATTTTATTGACACAGCACCTAATAAGTAACACATCGCTAGAATCGGGGTCCCTACATCGTGCCACTCTCAGGTTACATGGCAAAACTCTAATAACAGATTACATTTAAGCCCTAGATTTGATATATATGTATATAATCTGGTTGAATGGCTGAACGTTCCATGCATAGCAAAAAATTTTGCATTAATTTCTTAGCGAATACAGTTGATCAGGGCATAGTCGTGTGTCGCGGCACAGGGCATTTTCGAGTAAAGACACATGACTTTTTTTTTATGAAATTCTATGAATTTCAATTCCTGCCTATAAAGGGAATTTTCAGATTGCCGCTGAAATGTGATCACTGTATGTGATTTCTGGAGGCCTGTGCTAATATACTATAAACTGCGAAAATGAATTACCCCAGTAAAGCAATATGATGACAGATCAAATCAGTGGAGTAGCTTTTTAGCATTATTTATTATTAAAAGATTTTTTTTTATTTTTTTTTCACTTAAGGCCTCATCTAATCTGGCGTTAGTCTATTGAAAACTGGCCCCTTCGAGACTTTGTCTTCTGAGATCTCTCATCAAGGCCTACGGTCATTGAAACAATTCCCGCTTTCCACCTTGGAGAATCTTGTGTCTTGTCGAGCGCTCGTTACTCTCGGCAGCGAGTCAGACATAATCATATATTACTCGGTTCCCTGATGATACAATGCACAATCACATTTTGCCTAAAAGCTTTTACATAAGACATAAGGAGGTCTACATAGACCTAAGACAAATAAGAGCTTTGGCACTAAACATGGCGGCTATGTAAGTGCTTCCTCGGATTTCCGTGCTATGGTGGCTCAATAACGCCTGTAATACTCTACTTCACTTGTCAGTAATTATGTTAGCTCTAGAATTTTCACTATAAAAACTCGAATATATTAATTCTTAACATATTTTTCTTCAATAATTACCAACATCGCTCAAGGGTGATAAATTGCCGCTAAATACAAACGATGAAAAATCTTGCTTTGTTTGCACTAAACGGATATTTTCTCTATTTTTGTGCATCTCCCAAATATTCTGTTTTCTTGTCAAATTCCCATTTTCCTATTGAAAATGGATGGGGCTTATTGATGGGGGGTATCGCCCACGGACCACTGGATGATCGATTCCAGTTTTGTACATACGTATTGGGTGATACGCCTCGGAGCAGTGTTAATAGAAAGCCCTCAGTGGTACTTTTATTATTCTACAGATGCATGAATTACAAGAAACTCCACGAATGGGCAGACAAGAAGGGGATCAAATGTTTTTTTTTCCTAGAAAAATGTCTACATATATGATGGCCTATTTCCAACCACATAAAGGAACCTGAGACCAGTCTAATCCTGTGGTGAAATGTCCTAACTGTTCACAAACTTCTAAAAACACCCATGTATCCGCCAGTATACTTGTAAGTTGGAATCTAATTGTATTGTCATGCCTTCCGGGCTTTGTAAGAGGCTCACCTCAGTCCCATAGAACACTATCAATAAATTATTTTGCACCTTTATGTAATATAGCAGTAGTAGCCAAATTTTATTTTTGTTCTGTATCATTTCGAGACTCATTTGGATTCATAACGAGAAAAACAACAAAAAAAAAAAAATGTATAAAAACAAATATTTATGCAGTGGAAAGAAGCAGAAAAAATTTTAGGAAGTCTTTTTCATTTCAGCAAGTTTTGTTACTTGTTGCATGAGTAATTAACACAGCTGACTTTTTGTGTCAGTGCAATGTAAATTTTATTTTGTCCTGTTATTAACATGTACGGCCTTACAGACAGCGATGTATTTATATGGCAGCAGACAGCTTGCTTTGACTGAAGAGAGGAATTCTGTACTGTATGGCAGAATTCAGTAGGTTTTTTTGGTGGTTAAATGTTTACGGCCTGGAGAAACTAGCGGGCAGTCTGTAATATCTGAATGTTTATTGTATATCTGTCTCAAAGTCAAGAAAGTAGAGTAACACAATTACAATACATGACTAAATGCAATAGGTCAGGTACTTAAGTTAATTTTTTTTCATTATGAATAAAATACCTGCTATTTACCACCAATACAATGGTTGTCTCTTTCTTTCTTCCACAATGGCGATGTATACAAAGGTATCCTTTATTTCTTTACACACATTATAACAATAACTTATGAAAAGCATTGGTTAGATATAAAATGTAAATATTCAAATGAATTAAAAAAATAACCAACCTAATGATATGGACCCAATACGGACAAATCGTCACTTAGACAAGCAAAACAAAAAGAACAGAACCTCACGATCAAAAAGTCCAGAGTTTTGTACAAGGATTATATATTTTATTATTAAATGCATAGTAAAGGGAATGTTACAACAACTGTAAACAACATACATAGAGAGTATTAAACGCTCAAGGGAAGGCAGGACCACAAATGGACCAATATTCCAGGTAAATCCAATTAAATAATAAATATTTGTAACTGAAAACCGAAACAGACACCCACAGATCATGTGCCTACATGCAGGCATCTGTATGTATAAAGGGCCTTAGGAAAATAAGCATGTAGCAGGCAGTCTAACAGCATGGAGAACTAAACATTCAAGGACCAAATAATCCCATCTCCATTCGAGAAGGTAAAGTGAAAAAGTGCTGAGGTATATATCATAATAGTAAAGTACACACTATTACCTGTCAGGAGTGTTTAAGTGGTGGCCCAGAGGATCCGCCTGACCGCCCCAACGCGTGTTTCGGATGGCACCTTCGTCAGGGGACATAACGCACCACATGGTAGTTGTCAGCCACTTGTCCCAGCACAGTCACAGGACGCGGACCAGAAATCGCCCCCTGATGATGCGGCTGGGACCTTACACCCAAGTTAATACACTGCTCAAAAAACTAAAGGGAACACTTAAACGATAGGATATAACTCCAAGTAAATAAAACTTTTGTTGCTTCCTAAGTGGACAGTTTGATTTCACTGTTTGACAATTTCACATGCTGGTGTGCAAATGGAATAGACAACAGATGGAAATTATTAGCAATTATCAAGACACACTCAATAAAAGGAGTGGTTCTGCAGGTGGGAACCACATCTCAGTACCAATGCTTTCTGGTTGATGTTTTGGTCACTTTTGAATGTTGGTTGTGCTTTCACACTCGTGGTAGCATGAGACGGACTCTACAACCCACACAAGTGGCTCAGGTAGTGCAGCTCATCCAGGATGACACATCAATGTGAGCTGTGGCAAGAAGGTTTGCTGTGTATCAGCGTAGTGTCTAGAGGCTGGAGGCACTACCAGAAGACAGGCCAGTACACCAGGAGACGTGGAGGGTAATAACCCAGCAGCAGGACCGCTACCTCCGCTTTTGTGCAAGGAGGAACAGGAGCACTGCCAGAGCCCTGCAAAATTACATCCAGCAGGCCACAAATGTGTATGTGTCTACACAAACTGTTAGAAACCGACTCGATGAGGATGGTCTGAGTGCCCAACGTCCACAGATGGGGGTTGTCCTAACAGCCCAACACTGTGCAGCACGCTTGGCATTTGCCACAGAACACCAGGATTGGCAAATTTGCCACTGGTGCCCTGTGTTCTTTACAGATGAAAGCAGGTTCACATTGAGCACATGTGATGGACGTGACAGAGTCTGGAGACGCCGTGGAGAGCGATCTGCTGCCTTCAATATCCTTCAGCATGACCGGTTTGGCAGTGAGTGAGTAATGGTGTGGGGTGGCATTTCTTTGGAGGGCCTCACAGCCCTACATGTGCTTGCCAGAGGTAGCCTGACTGCCATTAGGTACCGAGATGAGATCCTCAGACCCCTTGTGAGACCATATGCTGGTGCGCTTGGCCCTGGGTTCCTCCTAATGCAGCACAATGCTAGACCTCATGTGGCTCATTTTTAGGTTTTATTGTTCTCAACACATTCCACTATGTAATGAACAAAGATTTACAACTGGAATATTACATTCAGTGATATCTAGGATGTGGGATTTTAGTGTTCCCTTTATTTTTTTTGAGCAGTGTACTTTTAGGCTGAGTTCTGGAAGCTGCAGGAGTGCACCAGCTGGCAGATCTGAAGTCAGCATATTTGAGAGTTGATTGCTGGCCAGGTAGGGGCACATGTGTTTTCACAATGGAGACACAGCAGCAATCAGAGCCGGAGCAGCTACAGCTAGGGTTGAGGGAAACGGATCGGTCATTTTCAAAAGTCGCCGACTTTTGGCACAGTCGGGTTTCATGAAACCCGACCTGATACCTGTGTGGGGTCGGCCATGCGGTACGCGACTTTCGCGCCAAAGTTGCGTTTCAATGACGCGAAAAGCGCCATTTCTCAGCCAATGAAGGTGGACGCAGAGTGTGGGCAGCGTGATGACATAGGTCCTGGTCCCCACCATCTTACAGAAGGGCATTGCAGTGATTGGCTTGCTGTCTGCGGCGTCACAGGGGCTATAAAGAGGCGTTCCCGCCGAACGCCATCTTACTGCTGCTGATCTGAGCCTAGGGAGAGGTTGCTGCCGCTTCGTCAGAAGCAGGGATAGCGTTAGGCAGGGTACATTAACCCCCAAACCGCCTGTGCTGTAGCGATTTCCACTGTCCAACACCACCTTTTGTTTGCAGGGACAGTGGAAGCTACATTTTTTTTCCTCAGCGCTGTAGCTCATTGGGCTGCCCTAGAAGGCTCCCTGATAGCTGCATTGCTGTGTGTACGCCGCTGTGCAAACCAACTGCTTTTTTCAAAGCACAAATCCTGTTCCTTCCTTTCTGCACAGCTATCTTTTTTGTTTGTCCACACTTTTGATTTAATTTGTGCAGCAGTCCACTCCTTGTTATTGCTGCCTGCCATACCTGGCTGAGATTACTGCAGGGAGATAGTAATTGTAGGACAGTCCCTGTTTTTTTTTTTTAATTCTCCCTGAAAAAAAATCAATAGTGGGAGATTAATAATGGCCTTTGTGCTTGTGTGCCAGTCCTGTGTGCCATCTCTCTCAAATAGTGGGCCACAGAAAGCCTAGTGTCTGTTTTGGGTTTTTAAATTCTCCCTGAAAAAAAAAAATAAACAGTGGGAGATTAATATTGGCCTTTGAGCTTGAGTGACAGTCCTGCGTGTGTGGCATCTCTCTCATTTGGTGCCACAGAAAACCGAGTGTGTAACATTGTGCCTGATTTTCCTTGCAGTCTCACCCACCTATAAAGGGATATCTAAATCCTACAGAAGTTTGAGTTCACCTTGTAAGTTGTTTTACAGTAACAAATACCGTTACTTTGGTTACGTTTTTAAAACAATGAGGAAGTCTGGTGGAAGAGGCCGTGGGCGTTCATTGCCAGCTGGTAATGATGGTAGTGGTGGTGGAGCATCGGGTGGTCGTGGGAAAAACAATATAGCACCTAAGTCTCGAGCTGTGGAGCCAGGTTCGTCGTCTGGCTACACAAGGCCTCGAACGCTCCCTTTTCTGGGAGTAGGAAAACCGCTTTTAAAGCCGGAGCAGCAAGAGCAAGTTTTGGCTTACCTTGCTGACTCAGCCTCTAGCTCTTTTGCCTCCTCTTCTGAAACTGGTAAATGTAAAAGCAGCGAGTCGTTAGTGGATGTTCACGGTCAGGGACAGGGACAAGTCGCTTCCTTGTCCTCTTCAGCAAAAACAACAACAGAGAAGGATGCAGCAGGCGACACAATGGGTTACTCCATGGAGCTCTTTACACATACCGTCCCTGGGTTAGAAAGTGAAACAGTTAACAGGCCATGCCCATTACAAGTTGAATCGGACATGGAGTGCACTGATGCACAGCCACAGCCAGATTACTATGCTGTTCCTTTGACTCAGACCACAACATTGCCCTCGCAGTGTACTGATCCAGAATCAGACCCTGATGAGACTATGGTGCCCCGTCACGAACGCTATACCACCGACTTACACGGTGACACAGACGAAGTTGCACACGAGATAGAAGAGGAGGTCATAGATGACCCAGTTGTTGACCCCGATTGGCAGCCATTGGGGGAACAGGGTGCAGGCGGCAGTAGTTCTAAAGCGGAGGAGGAGGGGCCACAGCAGGCATCAACATCGCAACAGGTTCCATCGGCCGGCCCCGTATCTGGCCCAAAACGCGTGGCAAAGCCAAAACCTGTTGGAGGACAGCGTGGCCATCCGGTTAAAGCTCAGTCTGCAATGCCTGAAAAGGTATCCGATGCTAGAAAGAGTGCAGTCTGGCATTTTTTTAAACAACATCCAATTGATCAGCACAAAGTCATCTGTCAAAAATGTTCAACTACCTTAAGCAGAGGTCAGAATCTGAAAAGTCTAAATACAAGTTGCATGCATAGACATTTAACCACCATGCATTTGCAAGCCTGGACTAACTACCAAACGTCCCTTAAGGTTGTAGCACCCTCGGCCAATGAATCTAGTCAGCAACGCAACATCCCTTCCGTCACTGTAAGGCCACCATTTTCATCACCACCTGCAGTATCTGTGCAGGTTTCGTTGCCAGGCCAAAGCAGTCAGGGAATCACCAGTTTCGTAGTAGGAAACACTGCATCTAGGGCACCGGTGGCAACAATACCGTCTCCAACCGTCTCTCAGTCTGCCATGTCCACCGGCACCGCCGCTAGTTCCACGATCTCCAGCTCTCCAGTCCAGCTCACCCTACATGAGACTCTCGTTAGAAAAAGGAAGTACTTATCCTCACATCCGCGTACACAGGGTTTGAACGCCCACATAGCTAGACTAATCTCGTTAGAGATGATGCCCTACCGGTTAGTTGAAAGCGAAGCTTTCAAAGCCCTGATGGACTACGCTGTACCACGCTACGAGCTACCCAGTCGACACTTCTTTTCGAGAAAAGCCATCCCAGCCCTCCACCAGCATGTTAAAGAGCGCATCGTCCATGCACTCAGGCAGTCTGTGAGCACGAAGGTGCACCTGACAACAGATGCATGGACCTGTAGGCATGGCCAGGGACGTTACGTGTCCATCACGGCACACTGGGTGAATGTGGTGGATGCAGGGTCCACAGGGGACAGCAATTTTGGGACAGTTCTGCCTAGCCCACGGTCACGCACCCCCTCCTCCTCCTGCAGAAGCGAGAGCTCATCCACAGACCGCAGTCGCACAACCACTCCATCCGCAGCTGCCACTGTTGCACACCAGGTGTCCCATTATGGGGCAGCTACTGCCAAGCGTCAGCAGGCTGTATTGGCTATGAAGTGTTTTGGCGACAACAGACACACCGCGGAAGTTCTGTCTGAGTTCTTGCAGAAAGAAACGCAGTCATGGCTGGGCACTGTACATCTTGAGGCAGGCAAGGTAGTTAGTGATAACGGAAGGAATTTCATGGCTGCCATCTCCCTTTCCCAACTGAAACACATTTCTTGCCTGGCTCACACCTTAAACCTGGTGGTGCAGTGCTTCCTGAAAAGTTATCCGGGGTTATCCAACCTGCTCCTCAAAGTGCGCGGACTTTGCTCGCATATCCGCCGTTCGCCCGTACACTCCAGCCGTATGCAGACCTATTAGCGGTCTTTGAACCTTCCCCAGCATCGCCTAATCATCGACGTTGCAACAAGGTGGAACTCAACACTGCACATGCTTCAGAGACTGTGTGAACAGAGGCGTGCTGTTATGTATTTGTGGGAGGATACACATACACGGGCAGGCAGTAGGATGGCAGACATGGAGTTGTCAGGTGTGCAGTGGTCGAAGATACAAGATATGTCAAGTCCTTCAGTGTTTTGAGGAATGCACACAGCTGGTTAGTGCAGACAACGCCATAATAAGCATGAGTATCCCCCTAATGCGTCTGCTGATGCAAAGTTTGACGCACATAAAGGAGCAGGCATCTGCAGCAGAGGAAGAGGAAAGCCTTGATGACAGTCAGCCATTGTCTGGTCAGGGCAGTGTACAGGACGAGGTAGCAGGAGGACGAGGAGGATGATGGGGATGATTATTTTTGTAATGAGGAAGCTTCTCCGGGGCCAATAGCAACTGGTGGCGTTGCAAGGCCGGGCTCAGGTTTTTTTAGGGAGACAAGTGACTTAGATGTGCCTGAAACTGCCCTGCAACCCAGCACAACCGCAGATTTGACAACTGGAACTTTGGCCCACATGGCGGATTATGCCTTACGTATCCTCAAAAGGGACACACGTATTTGTAAAATGATGGCCGATAACGATTACTGGTTGGCCTGCCTCCTTGATCCTCGCTATAAAGGCAAATTGCAAAATATTATGCCACATGAAAACCTGGAACAAATATTAGCAACCAATCAACTCTTGTAGACCATTTGATTCAGGCATTCCCAGCACACAGCACCGGTGATCGTTATCACACGAGCTGAAGGGGGCAGCAGGCCAGAGGTGTTAGAGGTGCACAAATCAGAAGTGGCGTTGGACAGAGGGGTTTTCTGACCAGGTTGTGGAGTGATTTTGCTATGACCGCAGACACGACAGGTACTGCAGCATCAATTCAAAGTGACAGGAGACAACATTTGTCCAGTATGGTTACTAACTATTTTTCATCCCTTATCTACGTTCTCCCTCAACCGTCATTCCCATTTGATTACTGGGCATCCAAATTAGACACCTGGCCAGAATTGGCAGAATATGCATTGCAGGAGCTTGCTTGCCCAGCAGCTAGTGTCCTATCAGAAAGATTATTCAGTGCTGCAGGTTCAATATTAACCGAAAAAAGGACTCGTCTGGCTACCCAAAATGTTGATGATCTAACCTTCATTAAAATGAACCACAACTGGATTTCGAATTCTTTTGCCCCACCTTGCCCGGCTGACACCTAGCTTTCCTATGAAAAGGTCTTGCTTGTGGACTGCTCTGACTGACTTTTCCAATCTCGTAATTTGCAGCAGCTGTTTGTCCAGCATACGACATGTTTACACCTCCCTAAATGGCCAAACTCCCCCCACGGGGCCGTGGTCTCGCCACTTGGCGGAAGCACCTGTGAGAGTGACGTTTGTCTGAAGAGGTGGGTGTGCACGCTTTTGGTCGACGGCACTGCCACTGGGTCCCTCATAGTACAATAAAGTGTCTCTGGCAGTGGTGGTGCACACCCAACGTCAGACACACCGTTGTAACATGAGGGGCCCTGGGCCTGTACCGCCGGCCACAAGAGAGTTCCCCCCCCCAGCTCAAACAGTGCTCTACCACTTGCAAAATTATCTCTCACAATTCCACCAATGTTTAGTCTATGCGCTGACATCCTTCAATGCCTGGCACTGACAATACCAATGTGTTGACATGTATGATGGTACTTAAAATAGTCAGGGGCAGTGTCCTATATTTACACCAGTAAATACTTAGTGCCAAATTACTAGGTCTGAAACTCAGCAGAGGAGCTCACCCCTGTACCTTATTATTCCACCCTTTTGTGTTTTGGTTTTGTTGTATTGCGAGACATTAACATCTATTTATTTTTTGTGAGTACTAACTGTCAGACACTCATTACAATCGGCCTCCGCTGACAACACCAATGCTGCTTGTGTATCCCTGCAAGAAAATTCCAAGTGTCTACAGCCCACTTTTGTTATGTTAGGCCTACTAAGCCTGTCTGCGGTCCCTCCTTCCAATAGTCCTCCACTGACCAGACCACTGCTGCCCGTGTACCCCTGGAACCTATTTTAAAGTGCCTACAGCCTAATTTTGTTATGTTAGGCATACTAAGCCTGTCTGCGGTCCCTCCTTCCAATAGTCCTCCACTGACCAGACCACTGCTGCCCGTGTACCCCTGGAACCTATTTTAAAGTGCCTACAGCCTACTTTTGTTATGTTAGGCCTACTAAGCCTGTCTGCGGTCCATTATAGAAATTGTCCTTCACTGACCAGACCACTGCTGCCCGTGTACCCCTGGAACCTATTATAAAGTGCCTACAGCCTAATTTTGATATGTTAGGCCTACTATGCCTGTCTGCGGTCCCTCCTTCCACTAGTCCTCCACTGACCAGACCACTGCTGCCCGTGTACCCCTGGAACCTATTTTTAATTGCATAGAGCATCCTTTTTTTAATAGTAGGCGTACAAACTCTGTCTGCGGTCCATAATTGAAATTGTCCTCCACTAAAGAGACCAATGCTGCCTGTGTACCCCTGTAACCTTTTTTAAACTGCATTGAGCCAAATTCTGTGTTTAAGGCCTACTACCTGTGTCTGTCTGCGCCACTCAATAAAGCTGTCCTCCTTTTAAAAAAGCTGAGCGTCAATAGTCTGGTTTTCAGCCTATAGGAATTTGAAAACTGCATTGGGGCTACTACTACTACTTCGGTAGGGCCTACTAACGGTGTCTGCCGCTCCAAGGTGTTCCCCAGGTTGCCTCTCCATAGCTTTGATCTTCTAGCTCTCGTTTAGTAGTTGTTGAAAACAACACTGCATTAGGCCTACGAGTTGGGTCTGGGTTGTAGAGACGGTGTCTTCCGCTCCAAGGTGTTCTCCAGGTTGCCTCTCCATAGCTTCGATCTTCTAGCTCTCGTTTAGTAGTTGTTGAAAACAACACTGCATTAGGCCTACAAGTTGGGTCTGGGTTGTAGAGACGGTGTCTTCCGCTCCAAGGTGTTCTCCAGGTTGCCTCTCCATAGCTTCGATCTTCTAGCTCTCGTTCAGTAGTTGTTGAAACAACACTGCATTAGGCCTACAAGTTGGGTCTGGGTTGTAGAGACGGTGTCTTCCACTCCAAGGTGTTCCCCAGGTTTCCTCTCCATAGCTTCAAGCTTCTAGCTCTCGTTTAGTAGTTGTTGAAACAACACTACATTAGGCCTACAAGTTGGGTCTGGGTCGTAGAGACGGTGTCTGACGCTCCAAGGTGTTCTCCAGGTTGCCACATAATCGAAGCTGCATAGAGCCTATTTTGTAATTTTACGCCTACAAAGTCTTTCTGCGGTCCCTCCTTCCAATTGTCCTCCACTGAGCACACCAATGCAGACCGTGTACCCATGTAACCTTTTTTAAACCTGCGTCGAGCCAACTTTGTGGTTTAAGGCCTACTTGTAGTGTCTGGCTGCTCCACTCAATACAGCTGTCCTCTTTACAAAAAATGACCTACAATTATCTGGTTTTCAGCCTATCGGAATTTTAAAAATGCAGTGGGCCTACTAGTTGGGTTGGGGTCTTCTATCGGTGTCTGCCGCTCCTTGCTGTTCTCCTCCAGCGAACAAAGCTGTGCCGCCTGTTTACTACTGTTGCCAATTTTGAACTGCATTTAGACTACTTACTGATTTGGGCCTACTCTCTGTGTCAGCCTCTCATTCCAGTTGTCCTCCACTGAACAAAGCAATGCCCCCTGGTTAGTCCTGTTACCAATTTTGAACTGCATTTAGCCCACTTTATTCTTTGGGCCCATATCTGTTTCCCCCTCATCCTGCCCATTGCCCAGCCAGTGATAGATGAGTCTGCTGGTACATTGACCCATAACGCAACATTCCCCGTGCACGCTACACTGCAAGATTGTGACCCTGCTGAAAGTCAGGTTCCCCTTCCCGCATACCATACCACCTTACACGGGGACAAAGAGGAAGGTGCAGATGAAGGTGCAGGTTCCTTCATCAGGTGAGGGAGGAATACTCGTTGGCGACGTCACTGGCACAGGGCCCCTCATAGTACGCAAAATTGTTGCTGCCGGTGGGAGGCGCCCCCGCCGTGCAAACACACCACTGTACTTTGAGGGGCCCTGTGCCAGTGCCAATGCCAACGAGTGGGCCCCCCCGCTTGCTCAGGATCACAGCACTTGCAAAGTTGAAATACTTACCTCTCCCTGCTCCACTGCCGTGACGTGGTCCAGATTTCCTGGGCCCACTAAATACTTGAACCAGCCCTACCACAACTTTAGCCAAATGACCCCCAATTTCCAATGCCTTACTATTATTATAAGGTAAATTTAGATTGACAAGCTTCAGTAACAAGAATGTATGTTTTTTGCCATTAAAATGGGCACTGTAGGTGTTTTCCTGGCCTCCACTCACTGCCGACTATGCTCCCCCATTGACTTGCATTGGGTTTCGTGTTTCGGTCGATCCCCGACTTTTCGCGATAATCGGCTGATTCCACTCGACTCGACTTTTGAGAGTCGGGTTTCGCGAAACCCGACTCAACTCTAAAAAAGTCAAGGTCGCTCAACCCTAGCTACAGCATCTCCAGCCCTGGTGTCGACAGCACCTTCAGGAGAAACAGCGGCCACACAACAACACACATGGCAGATGCTCAAGCTAAGTATGCAGGACCAAGGATGCCAGGTCAAGTCTGCACAGCTCCAGCAGAATAGAAGATTCCACAGTCTCTAATGGAGAGATTTTGGACAATGTTCAGCCTCCTGTTCTGGTACCCCTTTATGTCCTCTTGTTGTGAGTGATCTAAGAAAGTCTGCTTATTACAGAGGGTTTCCCTTTTTTCTCTCACTATTACCTCTGTGGCTAGGAGCCCCCTTAGAAATGTTAGGAAATATTAATCACAGAGTTTGTGGTCGGGGTATGACCTAAACAATTATGTCAGTCTTGTATTGGTGAAACAATATCGGATGAGACCCCAAATTTTGCCTTGTTTAAAATCCCTCATTAAAACAGAGGTGGAGAATTTGTTGAGATCCCTATCCCATGCAGATGAACATCACACAGACACAAGACCAAGAGATCGCCCGCATTATCTGCTAGTCAGACAAGGGGATTTTGGACGATTCTTCAGGTTCATTGTCACGATTCACACCGTGACAGTCGCCCCCTACGTCACGGATCGGGGTGACTTTAGGCCAACAGACGGCTATCACATGTGCAGGGGGGCATATCTTCGTTATCCCTCCACTGCTACAATGTGATGAAAAAAAACACATGGCTATTGACCTCTTGTATTACAGCAGGGGCTTATTTTAGGTATCCCACGAACTGCAAGGATTTATGTATATCCCGCTTAGAGTTCCACTTAAAACTTGCAGCTCTCTGGCGCCCCCCTTTATCTCAGGTCAGACTAGGTACTGCACCTAGGGTAATTAGTCACCAGAAAGGCTGCCTGCTATGTACTGGCTATTGGGCACGCTGCAGCGAGGCGACTTAACTACTCCCGCTCAGGCAGGAACAATAATTATCAACGCCGCAGTCGCTACAACGACTCCCAACTACCCAGTACAAAGGTATGCTGCCACCAGCTCCGATTAAACGGGTCCGAAGCTAACCCAAAACAGTAGCGTATTTCCCTTCAGAAGACATAGGGTACATTTTAGAGCAGGAAGAACGAAAACTAGTAATTTATATATTTTACTTTGAAAAAAAGGCAGTGTTTATAAAGAAGGCATATAAATATGTTACAATATGAGACAATTGAAAATATGTACAAAGGGAATTATTTAAAAAAAAAAAAACAGGGATTACATGAGAAATCAACACTTACATGTGTTCAGAGCATTGCAGGCAACCAGGCTAGTTGGTGAAGTTTCCATCTGTCCCAGTGCATCAGGACTGGCAGTCAGGCTCCTCAGGTGAAAAACTAACTGCTGGGGTCTGGCAAAAACTTATAAACCGCAGCCTGTGACATCACCAACAGGGCTGGCTTACCCAGACCCTCCTCTTTCTTCAGTCTTAGTAAATTTCACACAAGTTTGTCTAATGCCTGTATCTCCGCTACCAAACATGTCAGAATCATAACACACCCAGTATTCATCTTGTATTAACATTGGCGTTCTAATGAAACCAAATTTGTGCTATTTGTGACGCACAGTTCCAGAGAAATCCATACTTTGTAACTGATGGAGTTAGAAGCTCCTGCTTACAGTGGCGGAAGGAATATCCAATAGCAATATCCAATAGCAATATGTATTTAATATTCTCCTAGCCCAAGTCGTTGGCCCAATATCTTATCATATTAGAACAAAGACCCTCATGGGTTTTGGAGAACTTCTATACCAGTTATAGCTGGACAGATGGGAGGGGGGAAGTAAGCTCCAAGCTTGGAATTTATTGCCAAAGCAATAAAACCCTCTTCTACAAATACATTCAGAAACACAGAGGGAAGGGAGGGCTTTTTAGCCCGCAGCATGGGTCTGACAGGCAAACTCCCAAATCATATTATATTTCATACAATCTCGTGACATTCATCCTCATCCAAAAAAGGCTCACGGGCAGGTAATTGTTATTTCCTTTAAGAAGTAGACAGTCTTGTAAAAGCTGTAAGGTCCAAAATGGGCTAAGTTGACCAGAAATAATAAAAAAAAAAAAAATCAATTCAGGACATAATGTTTGGGACTCTAGATCGGGGGTCCCCAACTCCAGTCCTCAAGGCCCACCAACAGGTCATGTTTTCAGGATTTCCTTTGCATTGCACAGGTGATGCAATTATTACCTGGGCAAGACTAAGGAAATCCTGAAAACATGACATGTTGGTGGGCCTTGAGGACTGGAGTTGGGGACCCCTGCTCTAGATCACAGAAAGCGTAAAACCTTCCCGATTAATAAAAAAGTACAAGCACACAAATAATGAATGAGAAAGACCATTAAAAAAAGAAGGGTCACCTTCCTTCAAGAGGAAAAACCCATTTTGAGAAGAGGCGACAACATCCTGGAGAAAAGCCCCAAAACTGGATGTTGCTATTTCCAAAGCTGCAAGGAAATCATCCATTCCCTTTGAGGATGCAGGTTTATTAAAAGACTCCCTAGACAGAAAAATGTATACTTTTCTCAAGAGTACCTGGGAATCATTGGCAGGTGCACTGAAACCAGCCATAGCGACAATTTGTACAGCCAGATCACTTATGATCTTGCTGAGATTAGAAGACCACCTGATGGATAACTCACCCCAAGATGCCATCTTGGACACACTCCCAATAATTAAAAGGGCGGCGGAATTCCTGTCTGACACCACAGCACATGCAGCTAGATTGGCAAGGTTAGCAGCGCTATCTAATGCAGGCCGATGAGCTGTCTGGTTAAAGTGCTGGTCAGGGAACATACAGGCAAAAGGGAAGTTGTGCTCTCTCCCTGGAAGAAATCCTTGAGAAAGCAGGTGATAAGTGCAGTCCAGTCACCTGAGTATGAAACCCTTTCTTAGGCCTGTTTCACACGTCAGTGGCTCCGGTACATGTGGTGACAGTTTCCTCACGTACCGGAGACAATGACTCACGTAGCCACATTAAAATGTGTCTCTGCACATGTCAGCGTGTTTTCACGGACCGTGTGTCCGTTTGCAAAACAAGGAGACATGTCAGTGTTCGCGGGAGCGCACGGATCACACGGACCCATTAAAGTCAATGGGTCCGTGTAAACACGTACCGCACACGGATGCTGTCCGTGTGCCATCCATGTGCCGACTGCGGACCACACGGACCGTGCAGGAGACAGCGCTAGAGTTAAGCGCTGTCCCCTGCTTTTGATGCTGAAGCCGGCATTCATTCCTTCTCCCCAGCAGCGTTCGCTGCAGAGAAGAAATGAAAAATCAGGGTTTTTTTTTATTTTTTTTTGTGTTTAAAATAAAGTTCGCGGTCACCTTCCGCCTCCCTTTCCCTGTGCGCCCGCCCGCTGGCATTAAAATACTCACCCAGCTCCCGCGATGACGCCTCTCAGCGCCGCAGCTTATCCTGTGTGAGCGGTCACGCGGTACCGCTCATTACAGTGATGAATATGCAGCTCCACCTCCCATAGGGGTGGAGCCCCATATTCATCACTGTAATGAGCAGTACCACGTGACCGCTCACACAGGACAAGCTGCGGCGCTGAGAGGAGTCATCGCGGGAGCTAGGTGAGTATTTTAATGCCAGCGGGCGGGCGCACAGGGCAAGGGAGGCGGGAGGTGACCACGAACTTTATTTTAAACACAAAAAAAAACCCTGATTTTTCATTCCTTCTCTCCAGCGAACGCTGCTGAGGAGAAGGAATGAATGCCGGCTTCAGCACCAAAAGCAGGGGACAGCGCTTAACTCTAGCGCTGTCACCTGCACGGTCCGTGTGGTCCTCAGTCGGCACATGGCCGCCGCACGTGTGCCACACTGATGGGCCACATGAGCACACGGACACGGATAACTCTGGTACCGATTTTTCCAGTAACGGAATTATCTGGACGTGTGAGACCGGACTTAAGGGTTTGTTTCCACGGTCAGTAAATGCTGTGGATTGGACGCTACGTACAGCTACAGCGTCTAATCTACAGTGGCCAGATGTTACAGCATAGTGGATTGGATTTTATGAAATCCCATCTCCTGTACGTGTGCAGGGACACCTCTGGCTTCCCTGCATAACCGGACATGCGGCACGTCTTTCTAGACCGCAGCATGTCTATTTATCTTGCGGAGATACTCAGTCTCTGCAAGATAAATATCACTGTCCTATGTGTAGGACACGGCAATTCCACATGGTTCAATGAACACATGTGGAATCACCGCATGTACAAAAGCCGGCAGCGCTTTGGACGGACCTGTGTCCAAAGTGCTGCCAATACTGAACTTGGAAATATAGCCTAACAGTCTGGAACTTGAGAGGTCATTGCTAGAGGGAAAATGGTTCTCTTCTAATCTGGTCTCTACTTTACTCAGTAGTAGGAATCCAAATCACTTTAAGAATTTATTGTAGAACCTGGAAGAAATTCCTGTCACCCACAGGGTCCACTTTGGGGGAAGGATACCTCAAAAAAATACCAGAGTTCCTTCAGAAATGGCTAGAGCGAGGTCTTGCGGTTAAGTACCTTGAAAGTCCAAATTTCAGCCCTAGGAGCACACTATGCAAATGTAACCTTGCAGGTAACACATGGGCGTTTAGATTTGTTAAGGTATGTGTTAGATCCAGACCTCTCCCACTAGCAAGAACTCTTCCTTGGGATTTAAATTTAGTTCTAAATGCATTAACACTAGAAGTCCCAGAGAGGGGTCATTTAACATTTCTACGTTTGGAACCTTTGGAGCTAGAAATTTCTGGGACTTCTAGTGTTAACAGAATCGCCCTTTGAGCCTCTAAGTTCAGGGTCCATAAAAATAGTCACCCTGAAAACAGTACTGCTGGTAGCCTTAACATCAACCCATAGGGTAAGTGACATACAGGCTTTATCTGCAGACCCCACCCTTCACCCTGGTAGTGGAAGATAGAGCAATCTTGAGACCCAACCAGACTTTTACCTAAGGATGTATCCAAATTTCACAGGTGGCAGGAGATAGCTCTACCATCCTTCTGTCCTGACCGTAAAAATAGTAAAAAGGAAAAGTTTCACACCTTAGATGTTAGGAGATGCCTTCTTCTACGAAGTCTTGGAGGAAGGATAGGGCTCTATTCATCTCTTTTCAGGGCCCTAGGAAACCAACAAAAGTTTCAAAAAGTACCCTATCAAGGTGGATAAAGGAGGTTATTGGCCTATGAGAGGACAGTCAGAGTGGCTCCTGGCGACCTGAAAGCCTACTCTACAAGAGCAATGACAGTGTCCTGGGCAGAAAGAGCAGACGTGTCCATCGAACAAATCTGTAAGCCAGGAACTTGGTCATCACCTACCTTTTATAGCCAATATAGACTAGATCTATCTGCCTCCTCTGATCTCACGTTCTACAAGGGTTCTATAGGCTGTTCATCCTCCCTAATATATGACATTCTCTTGTTGATGCGGTCATGGGTGACAAAAACACTGTATTTTTCGGACTATAAGACGAACTGGACCATAAGACGCACCCCAAATTTTCAGAAGGAAAATAGGAAAAAAAAATAAATGTGTCAAATGGGGGTCCATCTTACAGTCCAAATTCAGCTTACCAGGGAATGAATGGGCACAGGTGAAGGAGTGGTCACAGGGGTGGTTCGGTGGTCCAGGCTGGTGCGATGGCAGTGCACTGCGCAGTGCAGTGCTCTGTGGGGTGGCAGGGCTCTGTGCTGGGGCGGCAGCGGGGCTCTGCTGGGGTGGCAGCGGGGCTCTGTGCTGGGGCGGCAGCGAGGCTCTGTGCTGGGGCGGCAGCGGGGCTCTGTGCTGGGGCGGCAGCGGGGCTCTGTGCTGCATGGGTGGCTCCGCTGTCATTTCATCAAAGCCCGAAGGCCCCCGCAGCTCCGTTGATACGATGCGGTGGAAAATGGCAGTTGGGGGCGGCCGAGATCTGAATCTGAGCTTGCGAATGCCCTCAGCGGACATTTTCCCGGAGGCCACCGCATTGCAGCAATGGAGCTGCGGGGGCCTCCGGGCTTTGATGAAATGCCAGCGGAGCCCCCCACGCAGCACAGAGCCCCGCCAGTGCTGCACGACAGAGCTCCGCCGCCACACCAGCCTGGGAAGGGAGGCTGCATCGGGACTGCCACCACAGGATTTGTAAGTATGCGTATTCTGACCATAAGACGCACCCCCATTTATCCCAAAAAAAAATTGGGAAAAAAGTGTGTCTTATGGTCCGAAAAATATGGTATATTACTTACCGATAATGTGTTTTTTTTCAGAACCCATGACAGCACCCTTATGTTCCCTCCCGTTACCAAGATGATCACCTTCTGGTTGGTTGTTTTTTATGTTGTACACCCTTCTGGTTGAAGTTAGAAATGGAGATTATATAAACCAATCTCACAAACAGGCATTCTCCATCTGTATTCAAGCTGTCTAGCAGCCGCAAATCATGCAGCTGCGTCGACAAACTAAATCTCCGAACATGCCAAAATACTCGGAGACAGCCTGAGCATGCTTGGAGAAACTCAAGTAACGAGCATACTCCCTCATCACCAATTATCATAACTTGAAAAGGATCAACTGCACTCCAGATCCAACCCACATGAAGACCTGGAAGAACAACTTGTGCAACCGCCTGAAAATCCTGATCCAACTAGAGAGCACTGCAGCTGATCTAAAACAGAAGATCTTAGATAAGGTAAATACCATCAATACGAGAGATCGACTGTCAATGCTCAGCAAAGAAACACCACCAGACAGTATGCTAGAAGATGCCAATAGAGCACTTGCATCAATACCTACCACAACTCAAACTAATAAACTGATCTATGCTACTGCCTCAGCAATCATGGAAATGCTTGGCTATACAACTAGCAAGAACAACAGAAGTACGTGCCCCCTTGGAAAAGAAGACTGGAGACAAAGATCAAGGTGACACAAAAGGAAGTCGTAGCCCATTCACTACTGCCATCTATCCCCCACCCCCTGAAGATGGCATACACTATACAATACATCATTGTAAATACACACCTGTGCTTTGTATCTCCCCCACCTCATTGTACACTGTAAGCTCTCACGAGCAGGGTCGTCTTATTTTGCTTTAATTATTGTATTGTTAACATTGTTACTTATGGCTGTTATGTTCGAAATTGTTAAACTGTAAAGAGCTGCGGAATATGTTGGCGCTATATAAAGATTATTATTATCATCGTGGCTACCAGGTACACACAAATTGGCCAATTTATGCTTAATTTTCTCAATTTTTCATATTTCTAGTGCAGTAATGCAATTCAATTTTCATTTTTCATATTTGCAAGTTTTGGCTCTACAGTGTGCTGCCTTTTTTGTTTATATGTATAGTGTATATGAGTGTATATGAGTTGGTGACTCTAGGTTCAGCACCTGTTCACACTTTGTTTATGTTTGGATGTGACGCTCAGTTTTTTTTTTAAATATATTTGTAAGCATCCAAGCAACCATCACGGATGAAACAAGGAGTATCCAAGAATACATCAGAAAAATGGCACCAAGAAGATGAGATGCTGAGAAAAAGCCTAAGGCAACAATAACAGCAGATCTGGAAGGAAGAACAGGAACATGAAGCGCCATGGCAAGACAAGCCGCTACATGGGAAGTACCATCGACAGATAATGGAGGTGGCTGACGAGAAATCCTACCAATGGCTGAAGAAAGCTGTACTGAGACAGCACAGAAGCATTAATCATAGCGGCACAAATGCAAGCACTAAGTACCAGATCCATGGAAGCAGGAATCTACTACACAAGACATGACCGAAGGTGCAGACTATGCAAAGAAACCTCAGAAACAGTCCAACACATAGTGGCAGGATGCAAAATGCAAGCAGGAACAGCGTATACCGAACACCACAACCAAGTAGCGGGAATTCTATACAGGAACATCTGCACAGCATATGGGCTAAATCCCCCTAAAACCAGGTGGGAGACCCCAGAAAAAGTGGTGGAGAATGAAAGAGTTAAAATCCTGTGGGACTTCAAGATCCAGACAGATAAGCAGGCGTTGGCGAACCAGACATTGTGATAATAGACAAGGATCAGAAGATAGCAATGTAATAGATGTGGCAATGCCAAGTGACCACAACATCAGAAAGAAGGAATGAGAAGCTGGAGAAATACCAGGACCTCAAAGGAGAACTGGAGAAGATGTGGAAGGTGAAGACAACAGTGATTTCAATGTTGATAGGAATACTTGGAGCAGTGACCCCTAAGTTGGGAATATATATATATATATATATATTTTATATAAAGCTGAATGTGTGTATGTGTGTGTGTGTATGTGTGTATGTATGTCCGGGATTGGCATCTGCACCGTCGCAGCTACAGCCACAAAATTTTGCACAGTCACACGTCTGGACCCCGAGAGCGTCATAGGCTATATTGTGAGGTGAAATTTTAACCCCGCGCTTTCCAATTCACCAAACTATTTTGCCCCTATCTACATAATGGGGAAAAAGTGAAAGGAAAAGTGTTGGAGGCGTCACAGCTACAGCCACAAAATTTTGCACAGTCACACGTCCGGACCCTGAGAGCGTCATAGGCTATGTTGTGAGGTGAAATTTTAACCCCGTGCTTTCCAATTCACCAAACAATTTTGACCTATCTACATAATGGGAAAAAATGAAAGGAAAAGTGTTGGAGGCAAATTGACAGCTGCCAGATGTGAACAAGGGGGACGTAAAGAGTGAGAGCAATGGCGCCAAAGAGTATATACCGTACAGTTGCTAAGGTGGGGCCCCGACATGGGATACTCACCACACACGGGGATATGAACACACACACAAAATGCGCCACACACTACCACGTGCTTGAACACATATCACCCTCAGCACACATTTCACCACACATACACCAACCTCGCCACATAAAAGTCGAAACACAAAAGTCGCCGCTCAAAACTCGCCACGCGCAGAACTCGCCACAAGTGCAAAACTCACCTCATGGAAAACTTGCCACACGCAAAACTTGCACACGCGGAAAAATTGCCACATGCACAAAAGTTGCAACACATGCAAAATTTGCCTCACACAAAACTTGCACATACTCAAAAGGCACCACACAAAACTCGCCACGCGCAAAACTCGCCATGCGCAAAACTTGCTGCACACAAGTTGCTACACTAACCTGTCACATGCAACTCGACACACAAAAAGTTGCTACACGCATGTTGCCACACAAAACTCAACACACACAACTTGACAAACGAAACTCGCCCTAAAACACACACAAGTCTGGTCTTATCCTTCAAAAATAAAAATCTGATTAATAAGCAGACAAACTACAACAAATGTACCATATAGGAAATACGGCAGCTGTCAGTCACATGACCTGTCTATTATGTGTATGTGTGAGCTAATATATACTGCCAGGGGGAGGGCTTCCTGTTGGCTGGGGATTTATCAGGCTGCCAATTTAGCTTACAAATACTGAGGTAAAAATACTGAGCAAATAACGTGTGAACGAGGTCTAATACAGGAGGAGATGACACAGGTATATACTATATACAGGGGAGATGACACACAGATATATACTATATACAGGAGAGATGACACACAGGTATATACTATATAGAGGAGGAGATGACATACAGGTACATATATATATATACAGGAGGAGATGACACACAGGTATATACTATATACAGGAGCAGATGACCTACAGGTATATACTATATACAGGAGGAGATGACATACAGGTATATGCTATATATAGAAGATGACATGCAGGTATATACTATATACAGGAGGAGATGACACACATATATACTATATACAGGGGAGATGACACAGGTATATACTATATACAGGAGGAGATGACATACAGGTACAGTGGGGCAAAAAAGTATTTAGTCAGTCAGCAATAGTGCAAGTTCCACCACTTAAAAAGATGAGAGGCGTCTGTAATTTACATCATAGGTAGACCTCAACTATGGGAGACAAACTGAGAAAAAAAAATCCAGAAAATCACATTGTCTGTTTTTTTAACATTTTATTTGCATATTATGGTGGAAAATAAGTATTTGGTCAGAAACAAAATTTCATCTCAATACTTTGTAATATATCCTTTGTTGGCAATGACAGAGGTCAAACGTTTTCTGTAAGTCTTCACAAGGTTGACACACACTGTTGTGGGTATGTTGGCCCACTCCTCCATGCAGATCTCCTCTAGAGCAGTGATGTTTTTGGCTTTTCGCTTGGCAACACGGACTTTCAACTCCCTCCAAAGGTTTTCTATAGGGTTGAGATCTGGAGACTGGCTAGGCCACTCCAGGACCTTAAAATGCTTCTTACGAAGCCACTCCTTCGTTGCCCTGGCGGTGTGCTTTGGATCATTGTCATGTTGAAAGACCCAGCCACGTTTCATCTTCAATGCCCTTGCTGATGGAAGAAGGTTTGCACTCAAAATCTCACGATATATGGCCCCATTCATTCTTTCATGTACCCGGATCAGTCGTCCTGGCCCCTTTGCAGAGAAACAGCCCCAAAGCATGATGTTTCCACCACCATGCTTTACAGTAGGTATGGTGTTTGATGGATGCAACTCAGTATTCTTTTTCCTCCAAACACGACAAGTTGTGTTTCTACCAAACAGTTCCAGTTTGGTTTCATCAGACCATAGGACATTCTCCCAAAACTCCTCTGGATCATCCAAATGCTCTCTAGCAAACTTCAGACGGGCCCGGACATGTACTGGCTTAAGCAGTGGGACACGTCTGGCACTGCAGGATCTGAGTCCATGGTGGCGTAGTGTGTTACTTATGGTAGGCCTTGTTACATTGGTCCCAGCTCTCTGCAGTTCATTCACTAGGTCCCCCCGTTTGGTTCTGGGATTTTTGCTCACCGTTCTCGTGATCATTCTGACCCCACGGGGTGGGATTTTGCGTGGAGCCCCAGATCGAGGGAGATTATCAGTGGTCTTGTATGTCTTCCATTTTCTAATTATTGCTTCCACTGATGATTTCTTCACTCCAAGCTGGTTGGCTATTGCAGATTCAGTCTTCCCAGCCTGGTGCAGGGCTACAATTTTGTTTCTGGTGTCCTTTGACAGCTCTTTGGTATTCACCATAGTGGAGTTTGGAGTCAGACTGTTTGAGGGTGTGCACAGGTGTCTTTTTATACTGATAACAAGTTTAAACAGGTGCCATTACTACAGGTAATGAGTGGAGGAAAGAGGAGACTCTTAAAAAAGAAGTTACAGGTCTGTGAGAGCCAGAAATCTTGATTGTTTGTTTCTGACCAAATACTTATTTTCCACCATAATATGCAAATAAAATGATAAAAAAACAGACAATGTGATTTTCTGGATTTTTTTTTCTCAGTTTGTCTCCCATAGTTGAGGTCTACCTATGATGTAAATTACAGACGCCTCTCATCTTTTTAAGTGGTGGAACTTGCACTATTGCTGACTGACTAAATACTTTTTTGCCCCACTGTATATACTATATATAGGAGATGACATTCAGGTATATACTATAGATAGGAGATGACATTCAGGTATATACTATATATAGGGGAGATGACACAGCAGGTATATAATATATACTGGGGAGATGACATACAGGTATATACTATATACAGGAGATGACATACAGATGTATACTATATATAAGGGAGATGACAAACATGTATATACTGAGGTGATGAGGTGAAAATGAGAGGTGTGAGGTGAAAATGAAAAGGTGTGAGTGCAAAATGAGAGGAGTTAGGAAAAATAATGGAGTGATCAGAAAATGACAGATGTGAGGTTGAAATGACAAGTGTTAGGGGGGAATGAGAGGAGTGAGGGAGAAAATGAGAGGTGTGAGGGGGAAAATGAAAGATGTGATTGGGAAAATGAGAGGCGTGATGGGAAAATAAGAGAAGTGAGGTGCTATAACTAACCACAGATATTTACTATGCCCAGGCAACGCCGGGCTCTTCAGCTAGTATATATATATATATATATATATATATATATATATATAGTGGCGTTCAAAAGTCCTGCATAGGCATAGAATAAATTGATTGATTGACTTTTCAAGTTTTAAACGTTTTCTGTCGAATATCTTCTATGCCAATATGACATATTATATATGGTTTTGTTCAGAATACAATTTTGCATTCTCTCCCTGTAATGTTTTTAGCTTTTGAAGCAGTTTTGCCTGAAATTATTGCAACAATATGGGAATTGAAAGCAGAACTAAACATTGTACAGCTTCAGATCCCAAATTAGCCAATCACAGATGAGGTTCTTGTGACCAATCATAACCTAGATATGGCAGCCAATCACATTGCATCACATCTGCTGCTTTGTTTGCTTGCTTTATCTGTTGGTCTATCTAGTGAATCGTACTGTAGAGTTTTATGATGGGAGCCTTCAGATTTTTGCCAGCGGAGGATCGTGTGCGAGTTGTGGTGCTACATGAAGAGGGTTATACTGGCCCCCAGATCGCAAGGAAGGTCGGCTGTAATCGGAGTACAGTCGTAAGAATTTTGCAGAAACATAAGCAGCTTGGAATCACCCAGGACAGGCCCAGATCTGGTCGGCCCAGAAAGTCAACTAAAAGGGAGGATAGAGTACTGATAAGAACATCCCTTGCCAATCGAAAGCTCACCTCTCCTCAGCTTCTGCGAGAATGGCAAGAAAAGTGCAATATTGAGGTAGCAACATCAACTGTTAGGAAGAGATGTTTGGAAGCAGGATTGAGAGGGTGCA
This sequence comes from Ranitomeya imitator, assembly GCF_032444005.1. Classification (NCBI taxonomy): domain Eukaryota; kingdom Metazoa; phylum Chordata; class Amphibia; order Anura; family Dendrobatidae; genus Ranitomeya; species Ranitomeya imitator. Next base: position 899,184,922 of record NC_091282.1, on the reverse strand, counting down.
AGGCCCGAAAGAAGCCATTGATGACAGCCATACAAAGACAAAGGCGAAAACTGTGGGCATTGAAATATTTAAAATGGAGGAAGGAGGAGTGGAAAAAAGTGCTATTTAGTGATGAAAAGACTTTTTGCATTTTAGGAAATGATGGCAAGTCTTATGTGAGAAGGTTCCCACATCAAGAGTACAAGCCAGAGTGTTTGAGCTTCTCTGTGAAACATCCTATGAAAGTAATGGTCTGGGCTGTATGGCAGCCAATGGTGTTGGAAGGCTTCATATTGTGGAGGGTATGGTTAATGCAAAAAAATACATAGACATCCTTAATAAGAAAATGCTGCCTTCTGCTCAACACTCTGAATTAAATAAAAAATAATAAATCTTAAAAAGTAAAATTTAAGTCTGTGTGAACTTGCATTGGAAGTTAGTGAACTTAGAAACCTGTTCACCATTCTACACACTGTACTGATGTAGGTATGGTTATGCTGTAAAAAAATTATCAAAAATGCACATACCATAACAATTTATACACTTGGGACATTCAAAAATGAGTATGGCATACAATGAGGGATTATATATCTGTTCCACCAGTTTCACTGTAGAGATGCAGAAGTATGAAACATAGTTTTCTTCACACCTATGCAGGACTTTTGAACACCATTGTATATATATATTTATATATTACATACATACATACGCATGCATACACGCACGCACGCACACATACACACAGTTGTGCTCAAGTTTACATACCCCGGCAGAATTTTTGCTTTCTTGGCCTTTTTTCATAGCGTACGAATGATAACACCAAAACTTTTCCTCCACTCATGGTTAGTGGTTGGATGAAGCCATTTACTGTAAAACTATTGTGGTTTCTCTTTTTAAATCATATTGACAACCCAAAACATCCAAATGACCCTGATCAAAAGTTTGAATGGCTACCAAAGGTAACATCCTCACCTGTGACCTGTTTGCTTGTAATCAGTGTGTGCATGAAAGTGAGTTTCTGGGATCCAGACAGACTCTTGCATCTTTCATCCAGCCACTGACGTTTCTGGATTGTGAGTCATGGGAAAAGCAAAAGAATTGTCAATGGATCTACGGGAAAAGGTGGTTGAACTGTATAAAACAGGAAAGGGATACAATGCCAGTCAGCAGCGTTCAAACTGTGATTAACAAATGGAAAATCAGCGGCTCTGTAAAAATAAAACCACATTCAGGTAGACCAACAAAAACGTTGTCAACAACTGCCAAGAAAATTGTTTGGGATGCAAAGAAAAACCCATAAATAACATCACCTGAAATACAGGACTGTCTGAAAACTAGCGGTGTGGCTAGTTTCAAGATGCACAATAAGGAGGCACTTGAAGAAAAATGGGCTGCATGGTTGAGTTGTTATAAGAAGGCCATTACTGCGCAAATGCCACAAAGTATCTTGACTACAATACGCAAACCAGCACAGAAACGAGCCTCAAAACTTCTGGAACAAGGTAATTTGGAGTGATGAGACCAAAATTTCACTTTTTGGCCACAACCATAAACGTTACATTTGGAGAGAGGTCAACAAGGCCTATGATGAAAGGAACACCATTCCTACTGTAAAGCACGGAGGTGGATCGCTAATGTTTTGGGGATGTGTGAGCTACCAAGGCACAGGAAACTTGGTAAAAGTTGAAAGAAAGATGAATGCGGCACGTTATCAGCAAATACTGAAGGCAAATTTGCAATCATCAGCCCGAAACTGCACATGGGACGTACTTCGACGTTCCAATATGACAAGGAACTAAAACACAAGGCCAAGTCGACCAGTCATTGGCTACAGCAGAACAAAGTGAAGGTTCTAGAGTGGCCATCTCAGTCTCCTGACTTCAATATCATTGAGTCACTCTGGTGACATCTCAAGAGCGCAGTTTATGCTGGACAGCACAGGAATTTACAGGAACTGGAGGCTTTTTGCCAAGAAGAGTGGGCAGCTTTAGCACCTGAGAAAATAAAGAACCTAATCCACAACTACCACAAAAGACTTCAACTGCCATTGATGTTAGAGGGGGCAAAACACGGTATTAAGAAATGGGGTATGTGAACTTTTGATCAAGGTCGTTTGGATGTTTTAGGTTGCCATTATGATTTAAAAAGAAAAAACTCAGTAGTTTGACAATAATAATTATATATATATATATATATATATATATATATATATATATATATATATATATATATATATATATATATTACACCAATTTGGGAGGTCCTCTCGTGCTCTGTAAACCAACAGATGCAGAGGCGCCGCCCCTTTTAGCTTGAAGATTTCCTGTCCTTGAAGGGAGGATCCCCTCTCTCGTTGTACAGCACCATGGAATTAATGGTGCATTATAAATAAATAATAATAAAGAGCTCCGAAAAAACACATTACCGGTAAGTAATATACATGTTTTTATGCCAGAATTGTGGAGTAAGTTGCTTTGAAAAGTTGCAAACCATTGTTGCCACTTTTGTTTTCAAACAAGTTTTCCCAAATCTGGGTGGAGCTGGGGTGCGGCAAAGGTGTAACAATACAGATCTTCTAATTCATGAGGCGCTTTGGCGTTCCTTACGCCAGAAATCTTACTCCAATCTATGGCGGGAATAAGATTTTGACGAGGTGCACGCCACTTGTCAGACGCTCACGATTCATTAAGAGGTTTGAACCTATTCCAACCTTTACATGCAGCACACTCAGATTGTACAGGTAGTCCAGCTCCTCCAGGACGGCACATCCATATGTCCCATCAAATAAGGTTTGCTGTCTCAAAAGCATTGGGAAGATATCAGGACACTGGACGCTACATTAGGAGATTCTGTATCTGCTACTTTGCACTGCCAAAGTCTTATAAAATGACTTCCAGTGGGTTACTAGTGTTCATGCTTCTGACTAATCTGTCAAAGACTCCATGAGAGCCTGATGACGTGCAGCGTAGCTCAGCACTGTGCTGCTTGCTTAGCATGCACCCAAAAACTAGAATTGACAGGTCTGCCTTTGATACCCTGTTCATCAAGCGGAATGTGACAGACTTGAAAGATTGGTGATGCTGTGGTGAACGTTATGTTGACAGCAACATTATCCAGCATAATCAGTTGGAAATGGCCTGGGGAGGGTTGGACATACTTCTACGCCAACAGTACCCTGACTATCGTTATGTACCAGTATTAAGTAATTGGAGCCGTTATCTGACCATGGGCCGGGTTTTAACAAGTGTATTTCACAGTCCAGATATGGACCACAATTCTGAGACTAAGTTCAGGTCAGTAGACCTACTCTCATAGGCTCAGATGAGTTTGTTGGTTCGGGTCAGGAAACTTGTGGACAATTTGGGTCTTGCAGTCCATACCATATATCATGAGAATCGCCCATTTGAACCCATGCTTATGCTGATGCAGTGGGCTCGATAACAAAGGCATTGATTGCACATTGAGGGGTTCTCATGTTCACTCTATGTATCAGTGCATCCGACAACACCAAATAGCCACAAGCTGTCCGGGAGTTCAGCGATGCCCTGATACAGATCTGGGATAAGATGCCACAGGACATAATCTGTTTCGTAAGGAGTATAGCCAGATGTTATTGCACATGTGCATAGAGCCACAAATGGGCCCAAAACTGAGTCATACAAATAGGATCCACCTGTGATTTAATTTTTCCCTTTTGTTTTTATTTTTAAGGGCGAGTTGGAATTTTGACCTTTATTTTGGTTTCTACAAGCCATTGATACATCATTTTGTTCTCATCTGAAATCACACATCAGATCATATTATCCTTTGCACAACATGTGTTAAACCAAAAGCGCAGTTGACTAAAAGCATGCAACTGTCCAACAATTTGGAGACGTTATCCTTAAATACATTTACAAATTTGTACAGGAAAAAAAAACGCTAGCACAAAAATTAGTTTTACTATTCTTTATTTTCATATAAACACAAAGAAAATAAATATTTACATTTTTAAGAATCAAGCCTAGAAATAATATTCAAGTGTTCCTTAAATTAGTTTACATAAATGTCTGGCACCAATAAGCAGCAATTTTATCTTTTCAATAAAAAAAAAAATATGTTGCTCGTTATACTTTTTTCTAAAAAGCCAACAGAAAAAAAAAAAAATCATTTGCTTCCATTGTCTTTGTGCTTAAATTTACTATGGTTACTTTGGTCTCTGAAGAAAAAAAAATTATATATATATATATATATATATATATATATATATATATATATATATATATATATATATATATATATATATATATATATATATATATATATATATATATAAAATCTTGGCGTTGCATAAACTCCTAAGGTTGATGGCATGTCTTTTTTTTTTTTTTCATCTGTACTGTGAAGTTGGTATGTTCACAAAAAAGCTACATGTTCAATCAGAACGTGAGGGGACTGCTACATGTTACAATAAATAGGAAATTTATGAATATTTCATACATTTTATTCAGCCATTACTGAGAAATCTGACAACTAAATCAGTTAGGCTTCACTTAGATATCCGTTTCTCTTGTACATGTTCTGTGTTTTTCACTAATTGTGCTGTTCACATGTCCGTGGTTTTTTGTGGACCACAAAAAAAAATAAAATCAAGATTTTTTTTTTTACACATATATCACTGCCACAGATCAAAATTAAACACATGTCTATAGGTCTGTGGAAATCATGTACAGGACACCGATGGCAGCAGTATGGTGTCATTTTGCATTGCAAAAGATGGGAGAATTCTATTATATATTTGTAAGTACAGAACAGACCAAAAGTTTAGACACCCCTTCTCATTTAAAGATTTTTCTGTATTTTCATGACTATGAAAATTGTAAATTCACTCTGAAGGCATCAAAACTATGAATTAACACATGCGGAATTATATACTTAGCAAAAAAGTGTGAAACAACTGAAAATATGTCTTATATTCTAGGTTCTTCAAAGTAGCCACCTTTTGCTTTGATGACTACTTTGCACACTCTTGGCATTCTCTTGATGAGCTTCAAGAGGTAGTCACCGGAAATGGTTTTCACTTCACAGGTGTGCCCTGTCAGGTTTAATAAGTGGGATTTCTTGCCTTATAAATGGGGTTGGGACCATCAGTTGTGTTGTGCAGAAGTCTGATGGATACACAGCTGATAGTCCTACTGAATAGACTGTAAGAATTTGTATTATGGCAAGAAAAAAGCAGCTAAGTAAAGAAAAACGAGTGTCCATCATTACTTTGAGAAATGAAGGTCAGTCAGTCCGAAAAATTGGGAAAACTTTGAAAGTGTCCCCAAGTGCAGTTGCCAAAACCATCAAGCGCTACAAAGAAACTGGCTCACATGAGGAACGCCCCAGGAAAGGAAAACCAAGAGTCACCTCTGCTTCTGAGGATAAGTTTATCTGAGTTACCAGCCTCAGAAATCGCCGGTTAACAGCAGCTCAGATTAGAGACCAGGTCAATGCCACACAGAGTTCTAGCAGCAGACACATCTCTACAACAACTGTTAAGAGTAGACTTTGTGCAGCAGGCCTTCATGGTAAAATAGCTGCTAGGAAACCACTGCTAAGGACAGGCAACAAGCAGAAGAGACTTGTTTGGGTTAAAGAACACAAGGAATGGACATTAGACCAGTGGAAATCTGTGCTTTGGTCTGATGAGTCCAAATTTGAGATCTTTGGTTCCAACCACCGTGTCTTTGTGCGACGCAGAAAAGGTGAACGGATGGACTCTACATGCCTGGTTCCCACCGTGAAGCATGCAGGAGGTGGTGTGATGGTGTGGGGGTGCTTTGCTGGTGACACTGTTGGGGATTTATTCAAAATTGAAGGCATACTGAACCAGCATGGCTACCACAGCATCTTGCAGCGGCATGCTATTCCATCCGGTTTGCGTTTAGCTAGACCATCATTTATTTTTCTACAGGACAATGACCCCAAACACACCACCAGGCTGTGTAAGGGCTATTGGACCAAGAAGGAGAGTGATGGGGTGCTACGCCAGATGACCTTACCTCCACAGTCACCAAACCTGAACCCAATCGAGATGGTTTGGGATGAGCTGGATCGCAGAGTGAAGGCAAAAGGGCCAACAAGTGCTAAGCATCTCTGGGAACTCCTTCAAGATTGTTGGAAGACCATTCCCAGTGACTACCTCTTGAAGCTCATCAAGAGAATGCCAAGAGTGTGCAAAGCAGTCATCAAAGCAAAAGGTGGCTACTTTGACGAACCTAGAATATAAGACATTTTCAGTTGTTTCACACTTTTTTGTCAAGTATATAATTCCACATGTGTTAATTCATAGTTTTGATGCCTTCAGTGTGAATGTACAATTTTCATAGTCATGAAAATACAGAAAAATCTTTAAATGAGGTGTGTACAAACTTTTGGTCTGTACTGTATGTGAAAATCACTGATGGTGAAAACTGACCAAACCACACGGCGACCTTTTTTTGCGTACGATAGACATCACTGATGTTGGAGTGAGCCCTAAAGGAAGGTTTGTATACTACTGACTAAAAGCTAGGTATACTCTTTAGATTATTGTCTAGTGACTGCTAAGGTGTATGGCCGTGTCCCTACTATTCCCCAGTGATAGATGTCATGAGAAAGAAGGACATATTGGGATTCACAAATTGTGGAAATCTGCAGTAAATCATGGGAATTATGCCTTGGATTTTGCCGGTCACAATATAAAATGTTAAGTCTGTGGTAAAGTAAAGCACTCGACCCTCACTAAGTTATTCGGTAGCGTGGAAATCAGATGTTTCCAGTTCCTAATTACACCCAGTAATTGCAATATTCTTGCAATAAATATTCCAAGTGTAAATATGGCGTAACCGATCGGAACGTTTCCGATCATGCCATGATCCTAAAGCTGTGATTTCGATATTAAAATTGGAGAAAATTATGTAGTTCATACATTAATATATACAGATAGAAATCTATGAGAACGAATCACACTTCATTCAAGACTTTTTCCTTTTCGACCTTTTGGAAATGAGGTATATGAAAATACGTCATTCTAACGGTAAATGCTGCAAGCAGTCTGTTTAATACTTACCTTTAACACACCTTGAAAAAAAAGTCTCCACCTTCTCTATCTTGCCAGTCCGTGAAAATTGGACAATTGGACCACACTCTGATGTCATCCGAGTGCAGTCCAATGTTCTTCATGGACCTATAGAACAGATTTGACAATTATGATTCAATACTCAGACACGGAACAAAAATCAGACCTGTGCACAGCCCCATAGAACAGTATAGGTACAAGTGAAAAACACGGATAGCACCAATACGAGAAGATCGGTTTTGCGCACAAGCCCTATAGGCAGGTGAAGATAGTCGTAGATTCTCTCATCCGTTAATGTAAATCACACTGATTAAACTTTGATCAGAGTGTGTTCACAGCGCGCTCCAGTTCTCTCGGATGAGAGAATCGGAGCACACTATGAGGAAATGATGGGAGAGAAAAAGTGTCAATACTGGAAAATTCCGACAGTGTGTAGGCAGTCGCATAGAGCTACCGCAGACCTATCAAAAGACCGGACAATCCCTTTAAACATCTTAACCATTTTCATGGTCAATGTTCAGCTGCAAATCCCGGCCAGTACTCAACGGCCTCTAATATGCCTATGGCTGTTGAGTTGGGTCAGCAGACCAAGGCTGGTCCGCACAGTGCGGTCACTACTTGGACCTTGAAAGTCTGATGTCACTAATGAATTAGGCATTCCTGTTAAAGAATAGAGCTCTCCAGACACCACATGGACTGGCTCATAGGCAGCTCCCTACTGTAGGTACCCAAATTGAAGTCCACAAATATACCAATGTATGTCAGTAAAAGCCAGATTTCCAAGCGCCAAAAATTAAATCCTGTATCAAACCTTGTCTGCTGCCTCTACGTCTGGCAAAACATAAAAGTTACACTTTAGAAATAACCATGGTGCCTTACAAATGTGTTTTTATTAACATTATTCAACTGTTACATGTCTGCACAATGATACATGCTTATGGAAGAACTTGGATTTATCTTGATAGATTGAGACCTGAAAGAACTATATTGTGTGGGAGATTTAAAGGGGTTATCCAGGACTTTATTATTTTACTCTGGGTCTTAGAACTAACAAGCAGGTTATTGATAACTGCCTACTAGTGATGAGCGAATATACTCGTTACTCGAGATTTCTCCAGCATGCTCGGGGGTCCTCCGAGTATTTTTAGTGCTCGGAGATTTAGTTTTCTTGCCGCAGCTGAATGATTTACATCTGTTAGCCAGCATAAGTACGTGTGGGGGTTCCCTAGCAACCAGGCAACCCCCACATGTACTTATTTATGCTGGCTAACAGATGTAAATCATTCAGCTGCGGCAAGAAAAACTAAATCTCTGAGCACTAAAAATACTCGGAGGACCCCCGAGCATGCTCGAGAAATCTCGAGTAACGAGTATATTCGCTCATCACTACTGCCTACCTGTTCCGCCCAGCACAGATCTCTGCCTGCACAAAGCGGTAATCGACCGCTCCTGCTGGCAATTCTGTGGCTTCTATTGATGTCATGTCAAGAGAGCAGCGGCTTTCCTTGTGCTCTGCTGTGTTGACGGGAAGGGAAGCCAGCAATCATTCAGCATGACGTCGACAATCAAGCCCCGTCGACAGAGCGGCCTGCAAGTAGAAGAGATGCTCAGTTGAGGTGGAGCAGCTGAATCGCTGGCAGGAGCAGTTAGTGACCACTCTGGGCCGGATAAAACAGGTAGGTAGTTATTAGCAACTACCTGCCTGTTATTTTTTAATTATGAGCCAGAAAAAAAACAAACCTACTTCTGGATAACCCCTTTGCTATGTGCCTCTCTATGGCTAGGTTCACACTAGCGTTCGGCTAGTGTGCGTCGCGCTAGCGTCGGGCGACGCAGCGGCGACGCACGCGTCATGCGCCCCTATGTTTAACATGGGGGACGCATGCGTTTTTGCTTGTTGCGTTTTCCGACACGTGCGTCTTTTTTGACGCTAGCGTCGGACCAAGAAAACGCAACAAGTTGCATTTTTCTTGCGTCCGATTTTCGTCAAAAAACGACGCACGCGTCGAAAAACGCAGCGTTTTTCGGTGCGTTGCGTCGCCGACGCAGCGGCGCACAACGCTAGTGTGAACGTAGCCTATCAAGGCCATCAACTACATATTGTCTTCTAATAATGTGTTTCTCTTTTTATTAAAGATAATATAAATATTTATAATAAAATAATACATTTAAATAAAAAAAAATAGAAAAACTGACAGACAATAGGAAGCAAATGAAAAAACAAAATGGTAGAAGTGGGTTGAAACGGAGAATGTAAAGGACTTGTGCCCAATTGAACAGCTTATGATGAAAGGTGCTGTACCAGGAGGTTCTCAAAAGTAGGACTACGCACCAGTAAGAAGCGGGTTATATTTTTCCTATTTCACTATTTATATAGAAATGCTTTGAATGCAATACATTTTGCAACTTACTGAAATGCAATCCTAACTAGCAATTCAATACTATAATTATCATTAGATGTAATCTTCTCTTTCATGAACTACAGTTTAGAGTCCAATATAGCGTTAATGATAGTAATACAACCCTGTCTACAACAGGGTTTCCCTTACTAATTTTGACGTCCTTGTGTTCTTCTACTTATAGCTCCAAGGCCTTCAGAGATATTTAGACATGGACTTGGCTGTGACATGTAATAGATGTCTATATAAATTAGCTGCAATGCTTTCTATATATAAACTATTAGGAATGTGTGTCCAGTGTCGGGGTGCCCATAATGATTGCCACAGTATCTCAAGCTACGCGTCAAATCCAAGTGAGTCTTTAGAGGGAATCCCTCACCAGTTCATGGTCTTCAAATTTGGAATCCTTGCACATGTCTTCTCAATGGCGAAGCAGCCTCCCAAAGTGCCAATGTTGTAGCTAAAGACTGAACGGGACACACATGAACAGTCAAATCAGTGTCGTCTAGTTCTTGGACTTCTAGACCGTTCCTATCATGACATGATAATGCTAAAGGCATTTTTAAATTGGAAAAAATACTATTAATTTACAATGATTGAAAACGTCATCATCCTTTTACGGGATACACTCACTACACAAATGGTGCCACAGGAACTCCATTTTCTATCCACAGGCAGTTGCAGGCTGTAGGAGAGTGGTCTAGAAGGCAGCCTGTATTCTGCTAATTGAGTGTACAAGGAGATGCAGCAGTTGTAGACAGTTTTAAAAGACTTCCCAGATGTGATGGATTGGTCATGGTGTCTTCCTTCCAAATAAGTCAGTGACATAAAGACTATGGTCACATCGTGTCTTATCCACTAGCCAGTGGGTCAATTGAGGCTTACGCGGGAAACCCTGAAAAACGGGACTCAGACGCTAACGCTGATGATGCCATTTACTTAAATGATGTATACGTTTTATGCTCTGTCATACTTCATTTTCGGCAGTACTGGCACATTTGAGGTGGGCACCAAAAAGTGGCCGACTGAATAATTGGAAACTGGCAGATACAGACAAAATTCATGTCTACCAGAACACAAAGTGACTCTGTTTGCATCATTAGTCAATGGCATTATCAGAAAATATGCCCGAATACCGGTTTTCAGGCTTTCAGATGCAAGCCCCAACAGATCCTCTGATGAGTGGATAAAACATTATGTGAAAGTAGCCCAAGATACTACAAATTTGTCACATTCTTCAAATGTTTTTTTTTTTTTAAATTTTAGAAGTGGGCTTCATAATATCAATCACAATAAAAGTAATATAGCTCATTCGATAGTCAGTTAGTACTGGAGGGTATAGGAGACCCTTTCCTACAGCTCCCACTATACATTTAATAACGGTATTCTTCCAATAAATACACAGATTTTATTCTCAGCATTATAAAAAGGTTTTAGTGCAGACACAGGCTACATATGTAAGAGGACGGAAAAGCACTGCACAAAATCAAGACGACAACGTGTATCCTATACTACTGCCCCAGGCTCCTGCCAGGGAACCAGAGCACATGTAGACAGATATCCGCAGGTAGACACAGGTTTCAATCTATATGGACAGAACCTAATGAGTTCACAGTTTTCAGCAATGACAACCTCTGGCACTGTTTCCTGTAGCAGTATTGTGGTGTAGGAAGTCATTAAATCCCCTCCATAATTCCCTCTCTTCCTATACAGGTTATTAAAGGGGCCTTCAGGGCTGAATAAAAACAGTGAGCGTGAAACATGTGAAGTGCACAACTGTGGTCACACATGACTACATTCTCCTTCGCTTCCCCCAAGAGAACATTGAGAAAAGCATCTGAAAATATAGTCGGCACATGACCGAAAATAGGCAAAGATGCAGTCACGTGACTTGCAATGCCAATACAGGCGAATCGCAATAAAGTGCACATTGCACACTAACACAACTCAGCAGACCGGCGTCACACAGAGTTACAGCTGACTTCTTTTCAGACTGAAAAACCTTTTTAAAATAATAGGATTTTTACTTCTGATTCTGAAGACAAGAGAGCAGCAGTTCCACCATGTCCATCTACTGTAGACATGCAGTGTTGCCCTAAAAAATCCAGAGGCTGACGTCCCGATACATGGGAGTTCTGAATTACCTCGATGAGTGTCATGTATACAGTAAATAAATACCAGAGATTTATTGTATTGCTTTCTAAACTAAAAAGAAAAAAAAAATCTATAAAAAAATTTCTGGTGGTCATTTAAACATTGAAATACATAAAATCTATCCCATAAAAGATGAATCACGTTTCCCTCTATTCAGCAGGAAGAGGTGAGTGACAGTAAACAATATGTCCGCCCTTTCCTACCAGAAATTGTGCATAGTTCTATCGCTCAAGGAACTGCCTTCATTCTTCAGTATACTCACATGGAAATAAAAACTAGGAGAAAGTTATCGTTCCAACGTCCAGAGCTTCACGCAGTCAGCAGATCGGCTTGTGTGAAGGACAATGTGTGGGAAAGATGGGGCAGCCATGAGCCTTATATACAGGGGAAAAATGACTGACAGTCTTTGGTTGAATGCTCTGGAGACAGTGCAATAGCTCTGGCGCCATATAGTCAGTATAGCATATGGTTATGTTACAGGTGAGAAGTTGCTCCTTAGAGGACCCCTTTCTCCATTAAGTGGGTCTTCAACACTTTGTAGATGTTTAGTTGTTGCTCTGGCTGTAGTGTTAAAAGTTGCTGCAGGACTTTGCTGGGATTTGGACCTCTGGATATAGAGAAAGGAAAAGTGGGATTAAAAACATATACTTATTCATGACTTGAAGAGCCACAAAGAAGATCTGTCACCAGTTTGTGTATTGTAGAACAAGACGTGCACTCTCGCTACGGGTGGTGCAGACTGAACACGGAGGGATACTCCAGATTATAGTCATACAACAACAGTCGCACTCAAAGAAAGGTTTTGGAGATTTGGTTTTTGTCTCAAATAATTGTGGTTTTCTTTATTACAAACACCAAAATGAAAGTAGCACCGCAGTGTTGCAAGGTAGGTAACGTTTCGACCCACAGGGTCTTTCTCAAACCTTAGAATTGTAGAAGCGGAGCGAAGGGCATAGATCCCTGGGTAGGTGTAGGAGTCCCGTTCGGGGCTGTAGCTGTGAGGATACTGGTGTCTGCGGTGGTGGTGTGTGTCACCCAGGGGATCTATGCCCTTCGCTCCGCTTCTACAATTCTAAGGTTTGAGAAAGACCCTGTGGGTCGAAACGTTACCTACCTTGCAACACTGCGATGCTACCTTCATTTTGGTGTTTGTAACTAAGAAAACCACAGTTATTTGAGACAAAAACCAAATCTCCAAAACCTTTCTTTGAGTGCGACTGTTGTTGTATGACCAGTTTGTGTATGTTACGCTGGCCACATCATGGATTAGTGACTGTGGAGCAGACTGACAAGTAGTTTTATTTCTCCTCTCCATTGTGGAGATATTAGCTTGTACAGTTAAAGGGAACCTGTCTCCCCCAAAATCGAAGATGAGCTAAGCCCACCAGCATCAGGTGCTTATCTACGGCATTCTGTAATGCTGTAGATAAGCCCCCAATGTATCCTAAAAGATGAGAAAAAGAGGTTAGATTATACTCACCCAGGGGCGATCCCGCTGTGGTCCGGTCCGATGGGCTCGTGGTCCGGTCCGGGGCCTCCCATCTTCTTATGAGGACGTCCTCTTCTTGTATTCACGCTGCGGGAAAGGACAGAGAGGCCCGGCGCCTGCGCACTGCAGTACCTGCCCTCAACAGGGCAGACAAAGTACGCCTGCACCGGAGCAGCAGCGTGAAGACAAGAAGAGGACGTCATCCTATGAAGATGGGGGGCCCCGGACCGGACTGCGACGCCCATCGGGTCGGACCGCCCCCCTCCCAGGTGAGTATAATCTAAACTCTTTTTCTCATCTTTCAGGATACATTGGGGGCTTATCTACAGCATTACAGAATGCTGTAGATAAGCCCCTGATGCTGGTGGGCTTAGCTCATCTTCGATTTTGGGGGTGACAGGTTCCCTTTAACCTAAACTATCATTTATTATAAGCCCAACTGAGCAGTACCCAAGCTTTATCTGGGGGTGTTGACTTTGTCCCTTGCATAACGTTCACCAATCATAAAAAGGAGGCACCATGGGATAAAAAAAGAACACGCCCATAGAAGGTCAGAAGTACACTGTGTGAGACATGTAAGACACACCTGATCTTTACTACTGTGTAGAATAGAGCACAGATAAGTGTGATGACAAACACCTCGAGATCTCTTCTCCAGGCTGTCATTTTAGGGGAAGGGGCACACCAGATAGAGCTCTAAGAGGAGAGCTGTAGCTTCAGAAATGTTTGTAAGTCCGGGGTCACACTTGCAAGTTCAACGCGTGAAACTCCCGCAATTCTCTCGCATCAAGTCCCGCGATTCTCTCGCATCAAGTCCCGCGATTCTCTCGCATCAAGTCCCGCGATTCTCTCGCATCAAGTCCCGACACTCGCATCAAGTCCCGACACTCGCATCAAGTCCCGACACTGCCGCCGGCACTCAGGACTGGAGTTTGCAGCTGCATGTATTTCTATGCAGCCGAACGCTCCGGTCCCAAGTGCCAGCGGCAGTGCCAGGACTTGCGAGTTCAATGCGCGAAACTCCTGCGAGTCTCTCTCAAGTGTGACCCCGGCCTAATAACACAGCTCTGCTGTATTCTCACTTCCATTGCACTGACTGCTGTGAGACGAGAGCTGATGGTGTACTCACACTCAGTTCTGCTGTATTCTACACAGTATGTGCAGGGCTGTCTATATTTACATCTCAGGGGAGAAAGCATGTTCTTCTGAACTTCTGGAGAGGTGTTCTTTTTTTGACCTGCATGGTGTCTCCTGCTTATGATGGGTGAATCTTATGCAGGGGACAAGTCAATGCCCCCAGAGAAGAGTCTCTGGTAACGCACCTTTTGTCTTCTCAAACTATAATCTATACTTTTGTAAGCAAGTATCTTTGCAATGGAGAGGAGAAATTAAAGAAATAAAAAAGACATATTATGCAGCAGCTATTACATCATGTGGCCAGTTTTACATGCTAAAACTGGTGAAAGATCCCGTTATTCACAACATCCATCTTCAGGAGCACACAACTCTCCTGTCCATCCTCCCCCAGCTTCCTGTTGTAGGAGGGATGTTGCGCTCCTGATTGATAGAAAGTTCAGACCCGAGTCATCGTTGAACAGCGACTCTGAACTGTGCGCTCTTCAATGCAATTTTTAACCATTTATGATGTTCAAAAACCCATTTAAATTGAAAAATTAATTTCAATGTTTTTTCCTATAAATCAATAGTACAAGTGAAAATAAGAAACTTATCACAGAAAAAGGTCTTTCTCTTTCTGGACTAATCATTGATCCTCAATTCAGAGGTAAAATCTGACTTCAATGAATAACAGGTATGAGATGACAGTGGCTGCTCAGACATCTATGAAGAGGGGAGGACATGGGGGAGCTAGGGGCAGTAACTTTTTTGCTGCAAGTTCATGTGAAATAAGTAGATTATGAGTCCCTTTAGGCTGTGTGCACACGTTGATGATTTTTTGCGGTTTTCGTGATAAAAACGCTATAAAACCGCAAAAAAACAGCATACAATATGCATCCCATCATTTTGAATGAATTCTGCATGCTTTGTGCACATGATGCGTTTTTTTTCTGTGAAAAAAACGCATCGTGGTAAAAAACGCAGCATGTTCATTAATTTTGCGGGTTTTTTTGCGGATTTCCCACTATAAAATGCATTGGGAAATGTCCGGAAAAAAACTCACCAAAAACGTGGCAAAAACACGCAAAAAACGCATGCAGATTTCTAGCAGATTTCTTGCAGAAAATTTCAGGTTTTTCTCAGGAATTTTCTGCAAGAAATCCTGAACATGTGCACATAGCCTTAGAGAAAGGGACTTGTGTGAATGGTACATTGTACAGTGCTGTCGAATATTAAGACAAAATATAAAGATTGTGAGCCCTCGTGGGCAGGGTCCTCTCTCCTCCTGTACCACTCATAACCTGCATTGTATAAGATTATTGTACTTGTTTTTTATTATGTATACCCCTCCTCACATGTAAAGCCCCATGGAATAAATGGCGCTATAATAAATAATAATAATAATAATAAACAACAGCAAACAAATATTAAAGAGAATCTATTATTCTAATTTATTGTTATAAGTTTTACATAATTGTGCTACCCCCTGGTTGGAATCAAAACCTCCAGTGATCGTTCTAAACATTGTTCTGATGAACTCAACTCGGCAAGCGACAGAAGTCCGTTCCTGCAGGTGTATGGGCACAGGTGTACTTTTGGCAGTGTGGAGAGGTGCCAAGTCCTGCTGGAGAATAAAATTTCCATCTCCAAAAAGCTTGTAGGCTTGTCATCTGCTGGTATAGGTCCACACTGCCAAAAGTAGAAATACCTGGTTTAAAAACAACCATATTACTCTGCTTGATTGGCCAGCAAAGTTGCCTGACCTTAACCTCATAGAGAATCTATGAAGTATTGTCAAGAGGAAGATGAGAGACACCAGACCCAACTATGCAGACGAGCTGAAGGCTGCTATCAAAGCAACCTGGGCTTCCATAACACCTCAGCAGTGCCACAGGCTGATCGCCTCCATGACACGCTGCATTGATGCAGTAATTGATGCAAAAGGAGCCCCAAAGTATTGAGTGCATTTACTGAACATACATTTCAGTTGGCCAACATATTGGATTTTAAAATCATTTTTCAAGCTGGTGTTATAAAGCATTCTAATTTACTGAGATAACGACTTTTGGGTTTTCATTGGCTGTAAGCCATAATCATCAACATTAACAGAAATAAACACTTAAAATAGATCACTATGTTTGTAATCACTCTATATAATATATACGAGTTTCACTTTTTGTATTGAAGAACTGAAATAAATTAACTTTTTGATGCTTTTCTAATTGTGTGCGATGCACCTGTAAATACACTTATTTATTGGTATAATATTTTTCTTTCAATTTACGATTTTTTTTTTTTTTTTTTTTTAAATACGGTAGTTTTAAAACATTTTTTAATTTTTTCTCTCTACTTTTTTAACTTAGTCACTGGCTGGGACTTCAATTTTGGTTTTTATGATCACTGGTCTCATGCTCTGCAATACACGTGTATGAAACCTGACAGTTGTACACAGACAGATCGCCTGTAAAACGCAGTTGCTGGCTGAGTCTAACAGGCTACCGTAGCTGGCAGACCAGGAGGTCATCATGTAGCGCCATTCCCAGGACGTTGACAAATTAAATCTAATGTCGGGAACAGATTAATAATGTGAAACGCTAGACATTTTGCACCTAAAATGTAATCCGACTCTGATCAGTATAAACAATTAATGAAAAACTTCAATGTTACAATGTACAATTCATCAGTAAAAGATCTAAATAGTGTAAACCACAAGTATTTATTTTAGCTATTTTTTATACAAAATAATTTCCGGTATCATTTTATGCTAAAAGGTAATACAAGATGGGAAACCTCGTACCTTATGAAGCTGGCAATATACACATGGACAAAGGTGGCCATCAAATACTGACAGTCAAATCGGTCCATAATCCCTCCATGTCCCGGAATCGTGTCAGCAAAATCCTGGAAAATATAATCACACATCCTTCATTTTCAGTAGGTCATATATATTAATGTTAGGTTTTGATAAAGAAAGGACTTCGAAGTTAAAAATGAGAGCTTGAAGAGGCCTGGTTTGCTGTGGCTGCTGATGTATTTAGCCAGCAGCATTTTCCAGTAAGGATACAATTATATGTGCTCCTCAGATAAGAGCAGGACTAGCGATATACAGGTATGCTGACCAGTGTGCTTTACACTACTCCGTCCGATGCTTGGCATTGTGGTTGGTGATGTAAGGCTTTGATGAACCTGCTTGGCCATAGTAACACATGACATGAAGCTCCTGGTGCAGATTTTGTGCTGATGTTAACACCAGAGAAGGTTTGGAGGTCTGCAGGTGTGGAATCACGGGCCTTATGGAGCCCATCATAAACTTTATGGAGCATTATATGGGGCTCCTGATTCAATATAGATATTCAAAAACACTTGACCTACTGATGTCTCAATTAATTTTACTTTTATTGGTATCTATTTTTATTTTTTAAATTTACCAGTAGCTCCTGCATTTTCCACCCTAGGCTTATACTCGAGTCATTAAGTTTTTTGTGGCAAAATTAGGGGGGGTCGGCTTATACTCGAGTATATACGGTATATGATGCACGTTTTGTGGACTTGCCTCCAGGTGTCTCATTTCTTGGCTTGTGTATATACAGTGGGGCAAAAAAGTATTTAGTCAGTCAGCAATAGTGCAAGTTCCACCACTTAAAAAGATGAGAGGCGTCTGTAATTTACATCATAGGTAGACCTCAACTATGGGAGACAAACTGAGAAAAAAAATCCAGAAAATCACATTGTCTGTTTTTTTATCATTTTATTTGCATATTATGGTGGAAAATAAGTATTTGGTCAGAAACAAAATTTCATCTCAATACTTTGTAATATATCCTTTGTTGGCAATGACAGAGGTCAAACGTTTTCTGTAAGTCTTCACAAGGTTGCCACACACTGTTGTTGGTATGTTGGCCCATTCCTCCATGCAGATCTCCTCTAGAGCAGTGATGTTTTTGGCTTTTCGCTTGGCAACACGGACTTTCAACTCCCTCCAAAGGTTTTCTATAGGGTTGAGATCTGGAGACTGGCTAGGCCACTCCAGGACCTTGAAATGCTTCTTACGAAGCCACTCCTTCGTTGCCCTGGCTGTGTGCTTTGGATCAATGTCATGTTGAAAGACCCAGCCACGTTTCATCTTCAATGCCCTTGCTGATGGAAGGAGGTTTGCACTCAAAATCTCACGATACAAGGCCCCATTCATTCTTTCATGTACCCGGATCAGTCGTCCTGGCCCCTTTGCAGAGAAACAGCCCCAAAGCATGATGTTTCCACCACCATGCTTTACAGTAGGTATGGTGTTTGATGGATGCAACTCAGTATTCCTTTTCCTCCAAACACGACAAGTTGTGTTTCTACCAAACAGTTCCAGTTTGGTTTCATCAGACCATAAGACATTCTCCCAAAACTCCTCTGGATCATCCAAATGCTCTCTAGCAAACTTCAGACGGGCCCGGACATGTACTGGCTTAAGCAGTAGGACACGTCTGGCACTGCAGGATCTGAGTCCATGGTGGCGTAGTGTGTTACTTATGGTAGGCCTTGTTACATTGGTCCCAGCTCTCTGCAGTTCTTTCACTAGGTCCCCCCGCGTGGTTCTGGGATTTTTGCTCACCGTTCTTGTGATCATTCTGACCCCACGGGGTGGGATTTTGCGTGGAGCCCCAGATCGAGGGAGATTATCAGTGGTCTTGTATGTCTTCCATTTTCTAATTATTGCTCCCACTGTTGATTTCTTCACTCCAAGCTGGTTGGCTATTACAGATTCAGTCTTCCCAGCCTGGTGCAGGGCTACAATTTTGTTTCTGGTGTCCTTTGACAGCTCTTTGGTCTTCACCATAGTGGAGTTTGGAGTCAGACTGTTTGAGGGTGTGCACAGGTGTCTTTTTATACTGATAACAAGTTTAAACAGGTGCCATTACTACAGGTAATGAGTGGAGGAAAGAGGAGACTCTTAAAGAAGAAGTTACAGGTCTGTGAGAGCCAGAAATCTTGATTGTTTGTTTCTGACCAAATACTTCTTTTCCACCATAATATGCAAATAAAATGTTAAAAAAACAGACAATGTGATTTTCTGGATTTTTTTTCTCAGTTTGTCTCCCATAGTTGAGGTCTACCTATGATGTAAATTACAGACGCCTCTCATCTTTTTAAGTGGTGGAACTTGCACTATTGCTGACTGACTAAATACTTTTTTGCCCCACTGTAAAGCAGTTTTCCGTCCCCCATCCACCAATAAGATTTCTGGGAAGCTCAACTACACCACAAATCATCCACACTTGCCCACCCAAACTCCTCACTCTCTTTTTCTTAGCCGCAAATCTGACAAATGTCTATTCTTGGAAAAGAAAACACAAACCATACCCATAATTTCTATACCGAATAGATAATTTTATGACCAATGGACAACTAACTAGTGTATTAATTGGCTCTCAGGCTAAATACTTCAGGCTCTGGGACCCGTTGATAACACATGCACATCCGCATATACCAAATATCCTTATCAATTCCCAATCCTTACTATTAGATTATCTAGGTGACCCTCACACTACCCTCTTCCTCCTATCCCCTCTATTTTTTTTCTTTGTAGGTCCTGTGCTTTCTTTGTATGGTCATCATTATATGATCTGCTAACATATTGGAGGGATATATCTGTCTTTATTTTTTCGTTCTGTTAAAACAGAAAAATGAAAAAACATATTTGAAAGAGAAATCTGTCACCGCAGACATTTTTAACACAGTCGCTGAGAAAATCCTTTTAATACAGTACTCACTCATGTCAAAGTAAATGCTCCCCCTCATCACCAAATACTTTCACATTGAGACAGCGCCATTTTTTGTGCATTTTGCACCTTTCTGGTGGCCCATCTCATAGCCTATCGACTGCAGTGAAGTCACACCACAACAACCTATTCAATTGTAGCATATTTGAGCTAATTTTTCCCACTATTTCCAACCTATGCATTGCACTTATACCAACATATGCTCCGGCTTTTGGGGGTTTTGTTTTCTGTGATAGGCAATAAAAACGTACCTTTATTTTAAACGCTCGCTTGAAGCCGCTGGCAAAGAAGCCTCCAAATGGACCAATCAGTGAACCAAATGTGGATAGGGCAATGCTGTGTATCTGAAATGGGTACAGGCGAACTGTTGTCTGGAAAGAAGAAAAAAAAAGTTATATATAGATCACTGCACAATCCCAGAGTAAGACCATTAAAGGGGAACATTTGCACAAAATAGAATTATGGAAATTATTTGTAACAGGTAAAGAAATTAATACAACAGAGCATCCGCTGACACAGATTTTATCAGTTTTGTATTGGAGAAAGTTAACATCAAACTTCTGCAGGCATAACAAGTGATCAATTACCGGGCATCCTGAAAAGATCACATAAATAAAAGCATAATCGAAAAGAAGACATTGTGTATGCATTAGTCATGCTTCAAAAGTCTGATCGTGGACTTCTCAGCAGTAATAACCAGACTTAATTATATTACTATTTGCTGGGTATGGCACAGAAAGTGTATTCAGTTGTATCCATCACTGCCATACCATTGGTGCCCACATTGAATAATTTATGACACAAGCTCAGTAGCACTTGAGATAACCTATGTTATACCTCACCACATAACTAGGATCCTCCAGTAATAAAAAAAAAAATAAAAAAAAAACGACTAGGGATTGGGAGGAACAACACCCAAAGAAGCTGTCCAATAATGGAAAAATTGCAATTTTACTATATATTAGGGATGAGAAAGCACTCAAATGCTCAGACGCTCGTAATTCAAACGGAGCAATTCCTAATGCTCAGATGCTAGTTTCGAGTAACGACTATAATGTCAATGGGATATCCGAGCATTTTTACCTGCAGACCCTACAAAGAGGTCTAGGGGGCAGTGAAAATGTTGAATTGCATGGAAAAAGTGCTGAATGGAAGGAGAACATCATGGGGAAGACCCCTGGAAGCATCTCTGACTCCCAGATCGCTGCTGAAAACAATGGGGTCACACTTTCACTCCACTTTAAGGACTCATTGATGAACCTGGTATGTGTCTCACTCGCCTTTCCTCATTGGCTGAGTAAGGAAGCTTGCCCCCTGCCGCTAACATTGTCTGATTGGAATTTTTTCTACATATTTTCCACAATGGCCTTCTGGTATAGAACCGTTCTAGTAGACGTCCCAGAGATGCAAGGTTTTCCTTGTAGCATGGATCTAGCAGGCTGAACAACCAGTACTATTTTTTAAGCCAAGATGAATGTAACGCAAGGCTCACAGGAAAGACAGCGTACATAAAGTTGGCCATATGTGCCAAGCTCCCTACAGCCAACACTTCCCTATCTCCCCCATGATGACTACTCTCCATCTCCTTCATTTCATCATCCTCATTTCCCTCCTCAGCCATTCCACGTAGGAAAGACGTCACGAAGCTTGTGTGGGTACTAGCCTCTGTTGCACTAGAAACCAGCTCATGTTCCTCCTCCTCAACTTCCTCATGGTTATCCAATCCGCGCTGAGCAGATGGAATAAGGCTGGGCTGAGTAGCATCTTCATGTCTCATGTCTTCCTCTCCACCTGGTAAACATGCCAAGCTTCATTTTTAATTGTAATTTAAGTAAGCACAGAAGCGAGAACATTACGCTGATAATGGCGTCATCGCCGCTCACCACCTTTGTGCAGTCCTCAAAGTCTCGGACAACTGCACAAACGTCAGACATCCATGCCCACACTTCAGTGGTTATGTGCGGATGCTGTCCAGAATACAGACGGGAGTGTTGGAGAAGGTATTCAACAACTGGCCTCTGCTGCTCACAAAGCCTTGCCAGCATGTGCAGTGTAGAGTTCCAGCATGTGGTGATGTCACAGACCAGTGAGCTGGCACTTGCATGCGCTGCTGCAGCAGTACTGGAGTGGTGGCAGCTGTAGCCAACTTTCAGAAATGGGTGCTGATGCAGCATATCTTCACCAGAAGCTCTGGCACATCCGGGTAGGTTTTCAGAAACCGCTGAACCGCCAAGTTTAGCACGTGGGCCAAGCATGGTATGTGTGTGAGCTTGCCAAACTTCACAGTCGCCAACCGGGTTACGGCCATTATCACTCATGTCAATACCTGGTTGGAGGATCAGTGGCGAGAGAAACAGATCTGTCTGGTCTGTTATTCCTTTCAATAACTCTGCCGCAGTGTGAAGTTTGTCTCTTAGACAAATTAGCTTCAGCAGAGCCTGTTGCCGCTTCGCTGAGTCAGTGCTACAGAGATTCCAGCTTCCGGATGATGTGGACGACATGCTCTGAGTAACAAAGAGGATGAGGAGAAGCATGAGGGAGTGCAGGAATTGGTGAAGGAGGTGGAGGAAACCCTTTAGCATTTGGACCTGTGGGTGGGTGGGTGGCTGGGAACTTTCCTTTCCGTTCCAAGAGCTGGGGTATTGATATTTGAACGCTGTACTGGGACAAGTTTTTAAAAGTTCCTGATAATAGTGCCTGAGAATGTGCAAGGACAGATGCAGGGTGGGAGGCATTGGAAAGCACCTAGCACAAGGGAAGAGGCAGTGGTGTCACCCGCTGGCACCAATCGAGGACCCACGCCTTCGGCCCACCGAGTCGGGTGCTAGTATGATATGTGCCTGATCATGCTTAGTGGTTATGCCCCTGCTGATCTCTGCATGGTACAGGCTGCAAATGACCTTTTTTTTGTCTTAGAGCTCTCTTTAACCCCTTTCTGACCTTAGACGTACTATCCCGTCGAGGTGACCTGGGCCTATCTGACCCTCGACGGGATAGTACGTCATAGCGATCGGCCGCGCTCACGGGAGGAGCGCGGCCGATCGCGGCCGGGTGTCAGCTGCCTATCGCAGCTGACATCCGGCGCTATGTGCCAGGAGCGGTCACGGACCGCCCCCGGCACATTAAGCCCCGGCACACCGCGATCAAACATGATCGCGGTGTGCCAGCGGTATAGGGAAGCATCGTGCAGGGAGGGGGCTCCCTGCGGGCTTCCCTGAGACCCCCGCAGCAACGCGATGTGATCGCGTTGCTCCGAGGGTCTCCTACCTCCTTCCTCGCTGCAGGCCCGGATCCAAGATGGCCGCGGCATCCGGGTCCTGCAGGGAAGAAGGTGGCTTCACAGCGCCTGCTCAGAGCAGGCACTGTGAAGCCTGGAGCTGTGCATGTCAGATCGCTGATCTGACACCGTGCACAGCAAAGTGTCAGATCAGCGATTTTACACTATAACATGATGCCCTCCCCCATTTCCCGTGCGTAAAAATTTTTTTTTAAAAATTCCCCCCCCCAAAAAAATATATATTGTTCCTATAAATATATTTCTTTAAATACAAAAAAAAAAAAAAAAAGTACACATATTTAGTATCGCCGCGTCCGTAATGACCCCACCTATAAAACTGTCTCACTAGTTAACACCTTCAATGAACACGCTTAAAAAAAAAAAAAAAAACAGGCAAAAAAACAACGCTTTATTCTCATACCGCCAAACAAAAAGTGGAATAACACGCGATTATAAAGACAGATATAAATAACCATGGTACCGCTGAAAACGTCATCTTGCCCTGCAAAAAACGAGCCGCAACACAGCATCATCAGCAAAAAAATAAAAAAGTTATAGTCCTCAGTATAAAGCGATGCAAAAATAATTATTTTTTTCTATAAAATAGTTTTTATCGTACAAAAGCTCCAAAACATAAAAAAATGATATAAATGAGGTATCGCTGTAATCGTACTGACCCGAAGAATAAAACTGCTTTATCAATTTTACCAAACGTGGAACGGTATTAACACCTTCCCCAAAAGAAGTTCATGAATAGCTGGTTTTTGGTCATTCTGCCTCACAAAAATCGGAATAAAAAGCGATCAAAAAATGTCATGCGCCCGAAAAGGTTACCAATAAAAACATCAACTCGTCCCACAAAAAACAAGACCTCACATGACTCTGTGGACTCAAATATGGAAAAATTATAGCTCTCAAAATGTGGTAACGCAAAAAATATTTTTTGCAATAAAAAGCGTCTTTCAGTGTGTGACGGCTGCCAATCATAAAAATCCGCTAAATAACCCGCTATAAAAGTAAATCAAACCCCCTTCATCACCCCCTTAGTTAGGGAAAAATTAAAAAAAATTAAAAAATGTATTTATTTCCATTTTCCCATTAGGGTTAGAGTTAGGGTTAGGGTTAAGGCTACAGTTAGGGTAGGGGCTAAAGTTAGGGTTAGGGTTTGGATTACATTTACGGTTGGGAATAGGGTTGGGATTAGGGTTAGGGGTGTGTCGGTTGGAGGTGTGGTTAGGGTTACAGTTGGGGTTAGGGGTGTGTTTGCATTAGGGTTTCAGTTATAATTGGGGGGTTTCCACTGTTTAGGCACATCAGGGGCTCTTCAAACGCGACATGGCGTCCGATCTTAATTCCAGCCAATTCTGCGTTGAAAAAGTAAAACAGTGCTCCTTCCCTTCCGAGCTCTCCCGTGTGCCCAAACAGGGGTTTACCCCAACATATGGGGTATCAGCATACTCAGGACAAATTGGACAACAACTTTTGGGGTCCAATTTCTCCTGTTACCCTTGGGAAAATACAAAACTGGGGGCTAAAAAATAATTTTTGTGGGAAAAAAAAAAGATTTTTTATTTTCACGGCTCTGCGTGACTGTAGTGAAACACTTGGGGGTTCAAAGTTCTCACAACACATCTAGATAAGATCCTTGTGGGGGTCTAGTTTCCAATATTGGGTCACTTGTGGGGGGTTTCTACTGTTTAGGTACATTAGGGGCTCTGCAAACGCAATGTGACGCCTGCAGACCAATCCATCTAAGTCTGCATTCCAAATGATGCTCCTTCCCTTCTGAGCCCTCCCATGCGCCCAAACGGTTTCCCCCCCCCTCTCCCCTCCAACATATATGGGGTATCAGCATACTCAGGACAAATTGGACAACAACTTTTGGGGTCCAATTTCTCCTGTTACCCTCAGGAAAATACAAAACTGGGGGCTAAAAAATAATTTTTGTGGGAAAAAATTTTTGTTTATTTTTACGGCTCTGCATTATAAACTTCTGTGAAGCCCTCGGTGGGTCAAAGTGCTCACCACACATCCAGATAAGTTCCTTAGGGGGTCTACTTTCCAAAATGGTGTCAGTTGTGGGGGGTTTCAGTGTTTAGGCACATCAGTGGCTCTCCAAATGCAACATGGCGTCCCATCTCAATTCCTGTCAATTTTGCATTGAAAAGTCAAATTGCCCTCCTTGGCTTCCGAGCTCCCCCATGCGCCCAAACAGTGGTTTACCCCCACATATGGGGTATCAGCGTACTCAGGACAAATTGTACAACAACTTTTGGGGTCCAATTTCTTCTCTTACCCTTGGGAAAATAAAACAAATTGGAGCTGAAGTAAATTTTTTGTGAAAAAAGGTAAATGTTCATTTTTATTTAAACATTCCAAAAATTCCTGTGAAACACCTGAAGGGTTAATAAACTTCTTGAATGTGGTTTTGAGCACCTTGAGGGGTGCAGTTTTTAGAATGGTGTCACACTTGGGTATTTTCTATCATATAGACCCCTCAAAATGACTTCAAATGAGATGTGGTCCCTAAAAAAAAAAAATGGTGTTGTAAAAATGAGAAATTGCTGGTCAACTTTTAACCCTTATAACTCCCTAACAAAAAAAAATTTTGGTTCCAAAATTGTGCTGATGTAAAGTAGACATGTGGGAAATGTTACTTATTAAGTATTTTGTGTGACATATCTCTGTGATTTAATTGCATAAAAATTCAAAGTTGGAAAATTGCGAAATTTTCTTAATTTTTGGCCAAATTTCCTTTTTTTTTTTCACAAATAAACGCAGGTATTATCAAAGAAATGTTACCACTATCATGAAGTACAATATGTCATGAGAAAACAGTCAGAATCACCAGGATCCGTTGAAGCGTTCCAGAGTTATAACCTCATAAAGGGACAGTGGTCAGAAATGTAAAAATTGGCCTGGTCATTGACGTGCAAACCACCCTTGGGGGTAAAGGGGTTAAACAAGGCCCAGACTGAGGAACACAACTCTTTGACAGAGAAATTCACGAGCGTCAGAGCTACGGGAAACAGTTGCCCGCCTTCTACCTCTGGTCACCCCACTGCCTTGTCCTGCCTGTTTTGGCACTTCCGATCCCTCCCCCTCAACGCCTCATTCTACATGCCAGCTTCCCAGGTTGGTCAGTGACTTTGTCATCCACTACCTCGTATTCCACCGTCGCATCCTGATCTTCTAGATTTGGTGACTTAACAACAACCTGACTTATCGGCAATGGTGTCTCATCATCATCTACACCCTTAGAAGAAACTTGAAACACTACACAGCGTTTCTTCCGGTCCCACCTGGAACATGCAGGGTGAGAGGCAGGGTAGATTTGATTTAAATCTAACTGATTTAAATCACGATTTAAATCACTAGTCAGTAAGGCTTGATTTAAATCAGTGATTTAAATCAAAGTTTCTACCTAACTGAATTTGACTCCGCAGAGGTCCCAGCCTCTTCTTCACGGCAAAAATGTTACAACATGAACAGAGTTGAGAAAAAGACCTTAATCCTATTGTTCTACAAACCTATGAATACAGAATCAACCCCTTCAGTGCCAAGTCCAAGAAGTTAGACAATATGTTTCTGATTGTTTGGAGTGGAATAGATCTGCACAACACAAGAAGAATGTGCAAAGGCGAAGGAGGTTCATTAAAATATTCCCAAACTGGGTCTCTTTTACGGCCTGCTGCCATTATAAGGAAAGAATGTAACAAACCTCAGATCGTACACACAAACAGATCCAGACTTGTCTGTCTGTGGCTATGCTGCAGTATTATGCTCAAAGTTTCACTTTAATTTTCTTGTCTGCTTGCCCTTCCTCCTCTTCACACTTAGATTCACATTCTTCTTGTGTTGTGCAGATCTATTCCACTCCAAACAATCAGAAACTTATTGTCTAACTTCTTGGACTTGGCACTGAAGGGGTTGATTCTGTATTCATAGGTTTGTAGAACAATAGGATTAAGGTCTTTTTCTCAACTCTGTTCATGTTGTAACATTTTTGCCTTGAAGAAGAGGCTGGGACCTCTGCAGAGTCAAATTCAGTTAGGTAGAAACTTTGATTTAAATCACTGATTTAAATCAAGCCTTACTGACTAGTGATTTAAATCGTGATTTTAAATCGTGATTTAAATCAGTTAGATTTAAATCAAATCTACCCTGCGGAGTCAAATTCAGTTTTGAGAACTGCATAAGTAAAGCGAGCGTCTGTGATAATATAGGAGAGAAACTGCCCACTAATCCTACAGAAACCTCTGGAAGAGCATGGCATTGTGAATGTTACACATATACAGCCTTTATTCTACTGAGTTAAACAACTCAGCTTTATCTCATGATGGAAGAACCTTTGGATGGTAAAATATTTTCCTCAAAAAGCAGTTTATTGAAAAAAATCCGATTTAAATAAAAAAAAATCCGATTTAAATAAAAAAAATCCGATTTAAATAAAAAAAATCCGATTTTTTTTATTTTTTTTAAAAAAAACATTGATTTTTATCCACCCTGGTGAGAGGCCACAATCAAAAAATGATGTTATAAAGAGCTCCATGGAGAGTCCTAGTGTGGGATCACTGGTCTCCTAGGACTCAACATGGTGGGAGGAAGGAGGATTAGGATGAGGATTAAGGGATCCAGACTGTGAGACTGGACCATGTGGAACACTGTGTGGTGCTGGCAAGCATACTGGAAGCATTATCAGCTATCCAACAGGCTTCCTTCTCCACACTGCTCTAGCTTTAGAAGTGTTGTACCATGCTTCCCTGCAAAGTGTAAAAGGAAACTATGTGCCGTGGATGGGTGGCTTTCTTGTGTTCCAGCAACAGGCATAGTAGCACTTGCCCTACGTCCTTGGCGTCTGCATGCACCATCATCAGCACTTACACTTCTCCATCCATAAGCACACGCATTTTCTAATTGCTAGATCTCGGGAAACCAAGTTTTCTTTATTAATTGAAACAATTTTTTTAATGAACCAAAAAAAATGTATTCAACTTTCAAGTTTAGCCCTTAAAAGGACTGTTAGTATAATGGCATAGCATTAGCACAAGTATCAACACTAGAGGACTCGGATAAGTTAAACTGTGCACAAACAGGCCTGGCAAACTGCTCTATACCTCCAATCAGAATTGTCCCTGAGCTGTCCAATGGTGTCGGTGAGCTCAGCGTGGTGGAACCTGTTCTTTTATAACATCTGATGAGGGAATGCGGCCAGCCAGTAATGTCACTACCAAGATTGATACAGCATTACAGTGACTGGCAGGCAATCTCCGCGTGTTTATTGGATGTGTAGCAGACGCCAAACATGCGGGGCGAGGATTCAAGCTTCAAATCCAAGCATAAGCCAATGCTCGTCGAGGGACGGGCATATCCGAGCACCCAGACAGTAGAGTGATATCCAAGTATCACCGCGCACATTCGCTCATGCCTACTAAATATGAAAACTCTGTAAATGCGGACATTATGAAAACTTGGGGAGAAGGTTACATGGGTTACAATAACCTTTTCCTACCCAAAAGGAAGTAGGTCTGATGTGCCGCAATATTCTGGGGGTCAACTAGCTACTATTTGCAGTAATAGATTATATATGGGCAATCAACTAATGCATATGACAGCAGCAACAGAAAAAAAAGGATATATATAAAACACGATCATATAATAGATATGCTAAGACATAATAATATAACATATTAAATGTATTAAAGGGGTTTTCAGAACTTTAACACTGATGGCATTTCTTTAGGATAGGTTATCAATGTTTGATCGGTGGGGTGGTGACACGCGACAGCCCCGCTGATCAGACATTGATGACCTATGCCAAGGTGAAAATGTGACGTCGTTTTAGGTCAAATTTATGCAAAAATACAGAAAATTCTAAACGAATCGAATTTTCAAGCACCATTGTGTTTGCCTGTATTGGGTACTGCACTGTTGTAGATTACCGTTCGACGTCTATACATTAGACCAGTGTTCCCCAAGTCCGGTCCTCAAGAGCCACCAACAGGTCATGTTTTCAGGATTTCATTAGAATCGCACAGGTCATTGAATGCTTGCCTGTCCAGGTGATGCAATTATCAACTGTGCAATACTAAGGAAATCCTGAAAACATGACCTGTTGGTGGCTCTTGAGGACTGGACTTGGGGAACACTGCATTAGACACTGCTTTGTGTATCCAAGGTTAATACACTGCAGCATTGCCCAGCGGCTATACCTACGGGTATGCACTGCAGAGCCGTCTGTCAGTCAGTGTGGGGTGTGGTTACATCCGCTACTATCTACTGAGCAGCGACTGAAGCCGCGGCAGCCACAGATCTAGGACAGATCTAGGACTGAGAGCACAAAGGTGCGTGAAGGAGTAAAGTTTATTTCCTCCCGGTAGCTGGGCCTGTAGTGCAGTGGCTGCAAGGCTGCAGAGTGCCATTTACCCGCTGATTAACCCCATGTAGGTTAATAGCATTTCTTCACATCACAGATTCCCTTTAATCTGCAGACATGGGGTTAATCTGCGGGTTAATAATTCCCTTTAATACTAATCTCTGAACGGAGCACAATTCTTCCAATATCACATTTCTAATGTTCACAGCAGAAATATTCAGTGAGCGCCATGATAAAACACTTACCCATCCTAGAAGTGCCTGCAGATATGGTGGAACCGTGTAGTCGTGGAGTCTGAACAGCTCCGATGGTTCACAGCTGGTAGAGAAGCTGTTGGTTTCACTGTTATAATCCGCAGGACACACAAAGTACTCGAACTGCGCCAGAATGTATGAAAACTGGAGGAAAGAGCATTCATTGAAATTGAAGAAAATAACCAAGAAGTAACATAACGAGAAAAGATTTGTGTCCATGAACAGTGCCTCTCCATCGGAGATCATTCTGTATGTTTATCTTAAGGAGTTGTCACATGAGTAAAGGCCCCTTCACATAAGCGACGCTGCAGCGATACCGACAACGATCCGGATCGCTGCAGCGTCGCTGTTTGGTCGCTGGAGAGCTGTCACACAGACCGCTCTCCAGCGACCAACGATGTACTGTACTGGCTGTGAGCACAGCGGCCGGAAAGCAGAGCGGTGACGTCACCGCTCTGCTTTCCGGCTGACCGACGCTCACAGCCAGTACAGGAGGAGAGCAGAGCACAGCGCTGGAGGACAGACGGCTGTAGGTAAGTATGTAGTGTTTGTTTTTTTTTACCTTTAGGATGGTAACCAGGGTAAACATCGGGTTACAAAGCGCGGCCCTGCGCTTAGTTACCCGATGTTTACCCTGGTTACCAGCGAAGACATCGCTGAATCGGTGTCACACACGCCAATTCAGCGATGTCAGCGGGAGAGCCAGCGACCAAAGAAAGGTCTGGCCCTCTAGCCCCGACCAACGACATCACAGCAGGATTCTGATCGCTGCTGGGTGTCAAACTGAACGATATCGCTAGCGAGGACGCTGCAACGTCACGGATTGCTAGCGATATCGTTTAGTGTGAAGGTACCTTAAAGGTACCGTCACACTTAGCGACGCTGCAGCGATACCGACAACGATCCGGATCGCTGCAGCGTCGCTGTTTGGTCGCTGGAGAGCTGTCACACAGACCGCTCTCCAGCGACCAACGATGCCGGTAACCAGGGTAAATATCGGGTAACTAAGCGCAGGGCCGCGCTTAGTAACCCGATGTTTACCCTGGTTACCATCCTAAAAGTAAAAAAAACAAACACTACATACTTACCTACAGCTGTCTGTCCTCCAGCGCTGTGCTCTGCTCTCCTCCTGTACTGTCTGTGTGAGCACAGCGGCAGGAAAGCAGAGCGGTGACGTCACCGCTCTGCTTTCCGGCTGACCGACGCTCACAGACAGTACAGGAGGAGAGCAGAGCACAGCGCTGGAGGACAGACGGCTGTAGGTAAGTATGTACGGTTTGTTTTTTTTACTTTTAGGATGGTAACCAGGGTAAACATCGGGTTACTAAGCGCGGCCCTGCACTTAGTTACCCGATGTTTACCCTGGTTACCAGTGAAGACATCGCTGAATCGGTGTCACACACGCCGATTCAGCGATGTCTGCGGGGAGTCCAGCGACGAAATAAAGTTCTGGACTTTCTTCCCCGACCAGCGACAGCACAGCAGGGGCCTGATTGCTGCTGCCTGTCACACTGGACGATATCGCTAGCGAGGACGCTGCAACGTCACGGATCGCTAGCGATATCGTCTAGTGTGACGGTACCTTTAGTTTTACTAAAATCCTATTAAACATCATTTTAAAATACTATGTACTGTTTCCAGTAAAAAAAAATATGTTTTCAATGTTTTTACTTTTTAGTGTACCCCTCAGCCAATCTGTGCAATTGTGGGTGGACTGCTAGGTAGTGTCACTTGGGATCCATTTCTGATTTCTAACTACAACGCCACAAATGCCAGGCATGCACTCTAGATGTCTTTTACTTCTCCTGCTCCATATTATCACCAGACATTCACCTTCCTGTTCTGGTAGCTATAAAAATGGTCTGTGGAAGGTTCCCTTGTCAGTCTCCTTGTCCCTCTGGTAGTTGTAAGCAAAGATTCCAGTAAGATCCCCTCCTCCTATTTGGCAGTTTTAAACATAGTCCTCAGTAAGTCCGGTTTCACATTTGCGTATCTGTGCACAGAATTTGATCTGCATGCGCCTTGCGTGCCTATCTTTAACAATGTGTACCCAGGGACATGCGTTTCCATCAGTTCGCATGCGTCGTTTCGCGGTGTGCGGCAGGGTCCAGCAAACGCAACATGTTGAACTATTGACTATGCGTCAATTCTGCGCAGTCATACGCATGCGGATGATTGCGGATAAAGTGCGTCAAATCAACGCATTACAGTCTACGGGAACGCATTGGTAAGGAAGGACATGGGTACATATGCGTTCGATGCACTTGCGTACTTCGGACTGCGCATGTCCAGAAACTGTTTTGAGACACGCCCATTGAGATATGCCCTACTGGAAATATCGAACACATGTGCATAACCAACAAACAAGGGCAAAAACGTATACAAACCCTGCAGAAAGGAAATTATGTCAGAAGGAGGAAGAGTGTGTGTATGGAAAATGTGTGTGTGGGCGGAAAATGTGTGTGTGGGCGGAGAATATGTGCGTGTCTGTCTGCATGTGTGCATGGCTGTGTGCGGTAAAGCTACCACCGATACTGTCGGTCACAGTGCTGCGGGATCATGCTGTCACATGTCAGCGTGACCCCGCATCTGACTGATACCCGCAGTGGTGACCTGCAGTAGAAAATAAGGCGTGGGCCAATGAGATTACTGCTCCCATCGGGTTATGTCTGCTGTCACTGATAACAATGACAGCAGGTGCCGCTGATGGGAGAGCAGTATCATCTGCCGGCGCCTGTGTTCACAGTTAAGAAAAAAAAAAAAGTAAAATTACATACATATTTACATAAAAATAAAACCATTTAATACTCACCTCACACCAAATCCCCAACGCCCTCATCTCCTAGAAATAATGTAAAATAATAACCCAACATAAACTTCTTGCCCGCCTTAGTCCAGGCAATCCAGATTGTACCACGACAATCTCGCGTGTAGATGTAGAACAGTCACGTCGTGACTGTTCTACCCGGCTGCCGGCGATACACTGCGGGAGCGATTACCTCCTGTCAGGGTATCAGCTGATCAGCTCCGGTACTTTCACTTATGGCACCGCTGCGTGGGAAAGTTCTCACAGAGCGGTAGTGCCGTAAGGGACAGCACCGGAGCAGATGAACTCCGGTAAACTCTCATGGCAGTGCAGTGATACACTGCAGGGGACTTACGTCCGGGCAGTGTATTACTGGAGGCCGAGTAGAGCAGTCACATCTCTCGACTGTGTGACTGTTCTACACGTGAGATCTTCGTGGGACAATCGGTAAATGGACTACGTCGGACAGGGAGTATTATATGTTGGTCTATTATTTTATTTTTGTTGCAGGAGATGAGGGAGTCGGGAATTAGGCATTCAGTATGGTAAATTAAGATTCAATAAAAGAGTCTGTGCGATTATTTCAAATAAAACAGGATTTTTGGTTGCTTACCGTAAAATCTGTTTCTCGGAGCCTTCATTGGGGGACACAGGAACCATGGGTGTATGCTGCTGCCACTAGGAGGCTGACACTATGCAAATAAAAAAGTTAGCTCCTCCTCTGCAGTATACACCCTACCGACAGGAAGTAGGATATTCAGTTAGTGAGAAAGCAGTAGGAGAAGTAACGTGTAAAAGAGAAAGAATAATAATAATATAATAATAATAATAAACTTTATCTACATAGCGCCAACAAATTCCACGGCGCTCCATAGATTAACAGTTTCAAACACTCAAAGAGTGTTCAAATAACTCAAACGTATACAGTAAACAGAGCTGTTCAACTTGGGAGGGTGCTGTGTCCCCCAATGAAGGCTCCGACAAACAGATTTTACGGTAAGCAACCAAAAATCCTGTTTTCTCTATCGCCTTTCATTGGGGGACACAGGAACCATGGGACGTCTCAAAGCAGTCCCTGGGGTGGGAAAAACATACTTCCATCAGGTCCGAAGACTCACCACTGCCGCCTGCAGGATCCTTCTGCCCAGGCTGGAGTCTGCCGTAGTTCGGCGAAACGTGTGGATGGAAGACCAGGTTGCCGCTTTGCAAAGCCGTCGGCGAAAGCCCTGTGACGTACCGCACTGGAAGCGCCGACTGCCCGGGTAGAGTGGGCCTTTATCTCAGGAGGGGGCACTCTGTTCTTGACCCGGTAAGCTTCCAAAATTGCCATTTTAATCGAGCGAACAATAGTCGCCTTGGAAGCTGGCAGGCCTCTATGCACGCCATCAGGGATGGCGAAAAGAGAATCCATCTTTCGGAAAGCGGCCGCGCTAGCCAGGGAGAACCTCACTGCCCTGACGAGGTCCAGCCTGTTCCACTATCGCTCCAGTGGATGATTCGGAGCTGGACAAAGGAAGGTAGAACGATGTCCTCGTTGAGGTGGAAAGATGAAAACCACCTCGTGAAAGGAAGGAAGGCGGAGGCCTGGGACCACCTTGTCCTTGTGGAAAATCAAGAAAGGAGGTCGGCAAGAAATGGCCGCCAACTCAAAAACCCAGCGGATCGAAGCGATGGACCTGAGAAAAGCCACCTTCCGAGATAGAACTGACAGGGAAAAACTCCCTGAGAGGCTCAAAGGGGAAACCCCTAAGAACAACCAACACAACCTTTAAATCCCATGAATCCACAGAGGCCCTGTACGGAGGGACAGCGTGGGCTACTCCTTGAAGGAAGGTCTTAACCTGTGGCTGAGAAGATAACGTCTTCTTAAAGGGAAGAAGAGCGCAGGAACCTGGCCCTTTAGGGAATTGAGAGCGAAGCCCGAATCCAGTCCTGCCTGAAGGAAAACCAAATGGAAGGCAGGGAAAAGGACATAGGTGAAAAGCGGTTGGGCTCGCATGAACGAAAGTCTTCCAGGTACGATAATAGAACCTGGAAGACAACGAAGGCTTCCTAGCCTGGATCGTAGTGTGACTCATCCGGGCCGAAAGGCCGGACGCTCTTAT
The DNA here is from genome assembly GCF_032444005.1 of Ranitomeya imitator. Taxonomy (NCBI): domain Eukaryota; kingdom Metazoa; phylum Chordata; class Amphibia; order Anura; family Dendrobatidae; genus Ranitomeya; species Ranitomeya imitator. Next base: position 899,150,115 of record NC_091282.1, on the reverse strand, counting down.
AACTTTGGAGTCCACAGCCACGCCGTAAACTGAGCGACCGCTAATTCGGGTGGCAGATCAGACCCTGGAGGCCAAAGCGTAGACGCCCACGCGGGAGGGTCGCGAGATCTGGAGACGAACCAAAGGAACCTTCCTGTTCCTTCGGGACACAGAGAGGTCCACGTCCGGAGTCCCCCATCGAAGACAAATCTGATGGAAGACCTCCTGATGCAAGGACCATTACCCTGCCGCGAGACCCTCGCGGCTGCGGAAGTCGGCGGCCCAATTGTCCATGCCGGGGATATGCACCGTGGATATCACCAGAACCGTTGCCTCTGCCCAGAGGAGGATCTTGGATACCTCGGCCAAGGAGCTCCGAGTCCCCCTTTATGGTTGACATATGCCACCGCCATGGCATTGTAGACCCCTGAGAATCCTTCCCTAGAGACGAGGGAAGAGAAAGATGGCCCGAAGCTCGAGGACTTTGATCAGCGGAAGAGACTCCTGCGCCGACTAACGACCCCAAACAGTCAGATGGCGAAACACAGCGCCCCAGCCAAGCAGGCTGGCGTCCGTCGTCACCACCTGCCAAAGAACTGGAAGGAAGGACATGCCCTGGGAGATGAGAGGTTACGTCAGCCACCAGTTGAGGGACCCCTGTCTCGGGAAGAGAGTCGGATAGGACGATCCAGGGACAAGACAGCCCTGTCCCACTGTGACAGAATGGCCTGCTAGAGGTCGAGAGTGAAATTGGGCAAAGGGGATTGCTTCGAACGTCACTACCATCCTCCCCAGAAACTTCATGGCCGATCAGAAGAAGGGAAGCCGAGGACCCTAAAGCAAGGGTACATCCCGACGAAGGATGGATCTCTTGTCCTCGGGAAGGAAGACTTTGGTCTGACGAGTGTCAAAGAGCAAGCCCCGAAAAACGAGGCGCTGGGAAGCAACAAGACAGGATTTCTTCTTGTTGACAAGCCACCCGAAGCGGACTAGGGTGTAGAGGACGATGGACAGGCTCTGGTGAGCCTGAGAAAAAGGGGGACGGAGCCTAGAAGAGGATGTCGCCGAGGTACAGACAAAATAATAAGCCCCTGACCATCAAGATGGCTAACAGCGCCGCCATGGTCTTCGTGCAAACCCTGGAAGCGGTTGCGAGAACGAACGGCAGGGTGAAGAACTGAAAATGGTCCTGGAGCACCACAAAGCACAGGAATCTGTGATGTCCCGGGAAAATCGAGACATGAAGGTAGGCGTCCTGAATTTCTATGGAACACAAAAGTTCTCAAGCCTCCATGGAAGCAATTACTGAACGATGGGAATCCATCCTTAAGAGTCTCAGACAAACTCTCCAGTTCAGCAATTTGAGATCCAGAACGGGACGAAACTTGCCTTTTTTTTTTCTCCTTTTCTTCTTCTTCTTCTTTCAGTACCACAAAAGATTGGAATAGCAACAAGTGAACCGTTCTTTTTCTGGGACGGGAACTATTACTCCGGCTTTGAGGAGAGAAGCGGTGGCTGCGAAGAAACCCGGAACTAGAACGGGGACTCTTGGGGTCGGGATCCGAAGAAACGATCCCTGGGTTGTGAAACGAACTCTATTCTGTATCCCGAGGATACAACTTCCCTGACCCATGCGTCCTCTGTTGAGGGGATCCAGACATCCCTGAAGAAGGGAAAGCCGCCCATCCTGGGAAGTGGGCTGGGGTCTTGCTGTGAGTCATGCCGAGGTGGATCCTCCAGTCCTAGACCTGGAGGATCTACCCTGGGAGTAGCGAGAGCGCCAGGAAGGCGTGGGTCTAAAGGAAACAGTCTTCTACTCTTGACGTGCCTGTGGCCTCTGTTGCTGCGGGGAAAAGGAGTTTGAAGCCACGAAGCGACGTAAAGGCCGAAAGGACCGAAATTGCCGTCTAGGAGGAGGGCGACGAGGTGTAGACTTGTGCCCCCGGTAGCGTGCTTAATGATTTGGCCCAACTTAGAACCAAAGCGACGTGAACACTGAAAAAGGGAGGCTGGTAAGGGACTTTTTGAAGACAAATCCGCCTGTCAAGCCTTGAGCCAAACGGACCGACGGATGGCAACGGCATTGCTGGACACCTGAGCCGCAAAAGACGCGGGATCCAGGGAAACGGAGACCAAGTATTCACCCGCATGAGAAAACTGGTTGGCAAGCTCCGCCAGCTGTCCAGGAGGGCCCCGTCCAGAATGCTCCGACGGAGTTGTGTGACCTTTGGATATGGATATTGAAACCCAAGTATAAGCAATGGCCGGGCAAAAATAGACGCAGCCGATTCGAAAGCTGAGCTCGCAAAGGATTCTATGACTCTATAGTTAGAATCTTTCAGAGATGCTCCGCCAGATAGCGGGAGGACCGTGTTGGAGGACAGAGTCCAATAAGCGGTGAGCTCCAGAGAAAAGGGATATAAAAAAACGCCAAGGCGCTTTCCTCTCTGAAAGCGGCTGGTCGGATTCTCTTTTTCTCTCGTCAGGACCTTCTCGAATTCAGTGTGAGAAGCGAAGACCTTGGAAGGTGGTTTCGACCGTCTAAACGAAACCGCCTGATCCGCGCGTTCCGTAGAGGGATCTTTGATGCCACGGGTCTGGTTGATTGCTCCAATGAGGCTCTGAACCATATCCCTCATGTTAGCGATTTGGTCAGAATGCAGCTCCAAAACGTCCCTCTGAAGGTGCGTCCGAAAACGCCTCGTCTGACTCGGGGGAGAGGATCGGGAAGAAACTGACCGCTGAAATGGGCCGTGAGGCGAGATGGAACGGGAAGAGGAGTCGCAATGGCTCTCCGGTCTGGACCTCTTTAAGGCCTATCCTGGTAGGCTCAGACGGGACTACTTGTTACCCGCTTGGCTACTGCGGAGGTCTGCAAGGACAATCTATCCAGAACGGACACCGGGGTCTGGGATACCCTGGTGAGATCCGCCACAGATTGAGACAGAGAGGAAGCCCACCCTGGGATAGGGTCCTCACTCTCGGGGCAGAGGGGGGGGGGGAGCCCAGAACGATGTGGGATCGCTGCAGTCCTGACAGGTGGGAGAGGACTGACCTAAGGGGAACCTGCCCTTACAGGAGAGCACAAAAGGTGTCTGACTAAAGCAGAGGAAGGGTATTGGTCTGCAGTGCAGAGCTACTCACGGAAGATGTCCTGTGGATAGCTTCGGCTGTAGGAGGAGGTCGGCAGGGAAGGCAGGTCCTGTAAGGAATCACCGCTGGGTCCACACGCCGGGAGTGGTGTAAGGCCCCGCACTCTGAAGTCCGCAGCACGAACCAAGAAGCGCCGAAAGCAGCCGGCGCTGAAGCTGCACGATTGAGAGTTCAAAGATGGTGCCGGCCGCAGTCTGTGCCTAAAATAGCCCCCGGTGGCCGGCGGAAAAGGTCCAGGCCCCGACCGAAGCCGGGGCCTGGATTAGAGCCTGGTGACCGCTGTGGGGGAGAGACGCCGTGGAAACCTTACAAAGCCCCGGCGCTACCGCCGCAATGAACCCCTTCTCTGGTGGACCCATGTGCCGCACAAGGGAAGCTGAAGAGAGATCCAGGGTGAGGTAAGAGCCCTGGACCCCAAACTGTGGGACACAGTGACTTCCCCATAAAACAACCCCTGAGCCCCACTCTTAGATTGCTAGACAGGGGAGAAAATACTCACCTTTCTTCATCTGCTCACTTACCCTTGAATGATCTGGGATGGTATGGGGAAAATACTCACCTCAAACCTCCCACGCCGGTACTAACCTGAAGAGGAATGAGACGTCCAGGGAGCTGATGATGGACGTCCTCGTCTCCGCAACCGACAGGCTCTGGTGGGCGAGTGGGTGGGGGACAGAGCCAGGACCGGACTTCTGAGCACGCTTGTGTGCTAGGATCTTGGTCCTGGAGAGGGATCTATGAGGATACGGGGTGGCAGTACACGCCGTACTCATAGTCCGTATTGTGGGACTACAGGTGTGACTGCTCACCCTGTATCCCTCCGGAAAACCTGAAAAGAAAACGCCGCACATTGAGGTAGATAAGGGTCTAATGAAAGACCCGTGTCCACCTCCTACTGACACTAAGCTAAACTGAATATCCTACTTCCTGTCGGTAGGGTGTATACTGCAGAGGAGGAGCTAACTTTTTTATTTGCATAGTGTCAGCCTCCTAGTGGCAGCAGCATACACCCATGGTTCCTGTGTCCCCCAATGAAAGGCGATAGAGAAAGGACTTTATTCTGGCTGTGTGTTCATTTACCATATAACTATAGGATTAGTAATGGATAGGTGTCTTATTGATGCCTTTTCATTACTAAGCCGCGGGTTTGAGGTCACCGGACAATACAAAGGTGACATCAACCCCACAAATATCAACCCCACTTGCCACCGGTACAGGGCAAATGGGAAGAGCAAGGCTAAGTGCCAGAATTGGCATATCTATAAGATGCGCCATTTCTGGGATAGCTGAGATCTGATGTTCTTAGCCTGGGGGGTGCCACTATCCATGGCCCCTTCTCAGGCTATTAATATCAGCCCGCAGCTGTCTGTCTAGCCTTTGCTGGATCGATTTTATAGGAGGACCCCATGTCAATTTTTTTCTGGGGCTCCCCTGTAAACTAGCCAGCAAAGGATAAGCAAACAGCTGTGAGCTGATAATAATAGCCTGGGAACCTTTATGGCTATTGGCTCCTTCCCAGAATATTAACCTCAGCCCTCGGCTTTCCCTCTGCTGGTTATGAAAATTACACGGGAGCCCACGCAATTTTAAAAAAAAAAATGTTTTGAAAAATAAACAGATATTGCATTTCACGCAGAGTGTGTGTGTGTGTGTGTGTGTGTGTGTGTGTGTGTGTGTGTGTGTGTGTGTGTGCGCGTGCACATTGCACGAAGGACCTCTGTGACGTCACGGTGCGACGTTATCTCAGGTCCTTCGCGCAATGCATCCCTGGGAACGGAAGACGCCGCGTGCACCACTGAGAGTCGGGAGAACTCCGGGGGCCATCAGAAGGCAAGTATATCCCTATTTTTTATGAATATGGATCCCAGGGCCTGGAGGAGAGTCTCCTCTCCTCCAGACCCTGGGAACCATCCAGGATTGCTCCCTGCACCATATGCAGTGACCTCAGAGCTCCGCATACGCCGTACCCGGCGTATAAGACGACCCCCGACTTCTGAGAAGATTTTCAGAGGTTAAAAAGTAATCTTATAGCCCGGAAAATACGGTATGTGTATAATATATATATATATATATATACACACACACACACATTAACCGGATTTGTAAGCTAGATAAAGTAGATAAAGGTATATGTGCATATATATATATATATATATTAGATAAAGTAGATAAAGGTATATGTGTGTACGTACGTACAATATATATATATATATATATATATATATATATATATATATATATATATATATATATATATATATATATATATATATATATACATACATATATACATATACACATACACATATACCTTTATCTACTTTATCTAATATATATATATGCACATATACCTTTATCTACTATATCTAGCTTACAAATCCGGTTGAAAATCCTCGTGGATTTTCAACTGCATTTTCTGCCAAGAGAGGCAGAAACCGTGCAGAATTTTACACAAGCAAAGCCGCAATGTGCGCACATAGCCTAATACTGCGACAAGTGACTTGTGTAAAGCTAATGTGATGCTAATATTCAGAAATGGCTCCTGGTCATTACCAGGTTATTATAGACCAGTAAGCTTCACATCCATTATGGGAAAATGTTTGAGGAGCTTGTAAGGGAATATACACAGAGATATGTGATAGAAAATAACATTCTAAGTGAAAGACAAGCCTAAGGAAAGAAGTTGGCAAACCAATCTTACACATTTTTGTGAAGAGAGGAGTAGAAACCTGGATGTTGGAGGAGCTGTAAAAATAATATTTTGGACTTTGCAAAAGCATTCAGTACCGTCCCACATAGACGCCTAGCCTAATGGGTAAAATGAAGAGCTTTAGGCTTATAAGGTAAGGTTTGGAATTGGATGAAAAACATGCCCAAAGATCACACCCAGAGTTGTGTTGAATGACTGATTGATCCCTGGTTATAAATGGTGTACCCCAGTGTTCAATGCTGGGTCTGCCATCATTCCACTTGTACATTAATGGTATGACAACTAACTATGCAGTATAGTGCAGTCTATGGAAGATATTCGTATGTTATACGCTTACTTGGACAGATGCGGTTTAATGTTGAGAAATGTTAAGTTATGCCTCAGGGCACTACATGTTCTATGGAAAGTAAAACTAGGAGAATCACTTGTAAGGAAGGATCTGGGTGTACTTGTGTATCGCAGATTAAATAACGTCATGTAATGTCAATCAGTGGTTTCTAAGGCCAGCAGGATAACGTCAAGAAATAAAGGGATTGTCCACTTCTCAGACAGCCCCTTCTCAATTCCTATGTTTCCCCTTGTAAAATAATAACACCTATACTCCCCTACGGTGCCAGTGCTGCTCCAGCACTGTCTGCACTGGCTCTCCCGGGGATCATAACAATGTCGCACGATCTGTGCGGACAATCTGCGCTGACTTCACTCTCCTCTCCTACGGAAGAATCATATACATTCTGAGGAAATGAGAGAGCACCAGCTCTCACTTCCTCTGCCTGTATGTGGTTAGTCTGAAGGCAGGAAGAGTAATGTCAGTGCTGATTGGCCGCATGGATCACGTGACATTGTTATGATCCCCGGGAGAGCCAGTGCAGACAGTGCTGGAGCAGCACTGGCACCGTAGGGGAGTATAGGTGTTATTATTTTACACGGTTTCCCGGGGAGTGGACAACCACTTTAACACTTCACATTATCCTGCTGGCTTTGGAAACCGCTGATTGCAAAATAACAGATTAAATAACATCATGTCATTTCATTGTTCTCCCAAAGATTAACTACCGGCCTCAGTGTCATTTGGGGGCTTTCTCGAGTGTTCTTCTATAATAAGAGTCTTTGGTTGACAGCCATTTAATTTGTATGGTGGCCTTTAATAATGGAGATATCTATTTTTTTTATTTATTCACAAATAAATACTTTGGATGAATACTAGTTTGTCCTTTTTTTTTGAGAAGTGTAGGTGAATATCTTAATTATCGTTTCTGGATCGTTTAACTGATAATGTTCATAATATGAATAGTAAACTTGGCTTGGAGTACTCACCACAAATCCAAATATTATGGTCAGAAAGAATCCACCAATGAAACCTTCCCATGTTTTTTTGGGTGACAGCTAAAAGATCAAATAATATCAATTAAAAAGGTTAAAAAAAAATGGAACTGATATAATAAAACAGAATTTATATTTCACCTATGCATTTTTTACATACAGCTAAACCTAAGGACAACAGATGGGAATGGGGGAAAGACCGTGCCAGATCTAATGGTAGCAATGCATTTATTACTTAGCAGCAGAGTAGGACTAAAAGGAGATCTTCACACACGTCTTCTGCAAGACACATATTAACCCATCGACTGCAACTTACCTTTATTAATGGGGTCCTACCGAAAAAGAACCCGAAAAGATACGCCATGATATCATTACAGATAACAATAGAAACTGGAACTAGAAACCTAGAAGCATGAAAGAAACAAATTAATACTACAGATATTTCTTTCTCGGTCACGAATGTTGTGCAACTAAGCAATTGGGCTTGATTTTTTTTTTAAAAATTTTCCCTACGGAAATTTTATAGAAATTTAAATAAAAGACTATGGAAAAAAATTCTTTACACAGTTAAAAAAATTACACATCCAAGGAAGATTGAAGTAAAAATTCAAATAAGTCATATTAAAGGAACTGTCCAAAATGGGGCTAAAATGATATTTGTGTCAGTACCTACAAGGGATGATTACCTGCTAATATTTTTTTTCTCAGATATTGCTGTTTGGATGCTTTTTGCTCATCTCCCTTTGGATCAGAATTGTGCTTTGTGACTACCGCTTAGCTACGGAGCCTACAGGAAGTCTGAGACATTCTAAGACACGCCCCCTAGTTCATCATTGGTTCAGGCTGCAGTCTGTGTGTATTTAAACAAGTCCCACCCAGGAAGTCAGTGCATGAGCGCCAGATTATCTGTTTGGTGAGGACAAATGCTAGTAAAATACAGATTACCAACTCCCCAGTTTAAAAAAATAATGATCAGGGAAATGTCACATACATAATGAGGGGAATCCACCTTAGGAAAAAAAAAATGTATCCACTAACACTGACTATACCCTAAATCTATAAAATTTGCCCCGAACAATTGTATAGTTCTCTATAAAGCCACATATCTAAAAAAAAAAAAAAAATTGTTTCATGTTGCACACAATGTGATGGGACATGGCTTTTTAAGAAAATTATAACAAGGATGTGAAATGTGAAAAGGTACTCTAATTATATTTACACGCTCTATACCACTACTAATATCATTAGATACTTGTAAGTTACAGTTCATATAGGACAAAATATTAGGCACCCAACATAGACTTATTTATTAGTGATATTGCAAGGCACAAGGATTTCCGTGACCAATTAGTGAGCACAGCTTCCACGATCCAAAAAAGGGATGCATTTATGTACACGAATTCACAAATCTAGTCTTGGTTCCTACTATGGCAAAAAGAGTCATGCACAAAAAATAAAAAAGTACCAAGCTCTAGAGGCTTCAAACATCATAACAAATAGGATCTGTAACTTTCCTGGCAAGCTTGTTTTACTAAATAACTGCATAATACCATTAGTGTTAATATCTATTTTAATAGTACGATCACACATCCAGAGTATGCAGAAAACTGCATTAAAACACAGTTTGGGAACCACAAATTGTCTTTTGCTACCTTATCTGAGAACAGCCTCATATCGATAAAGAGACCCTGAATCCAACGCTGTATCACTTTGTGTCAGAACGGCTGCACCCAGAGCTTTTAGATTTAGCAATGCAGCAGAGCTGAGAGAGCTAACCCCGCCTACATCCGGCTCTCAGTGTGCACAGTCTATTGACAGTGAGCTGCTTATCACAGAAGGTGGGAGAAATCCAACAAGAGCCTTTGTGCAAGCTACTGAAAGCAATGATAATGCTCTGGTCATGAAACTTTACTGTAAGTAAACGACAGCACAGAGCTTGACATGTGACACATCTTTGGATTCAGTGTTTTAACCCTTACCTCATGCTGTCCTTAGATCATAGCAAAAACTTGCTGACAGATTCCCTTTAGTAAAAACTGCTGTTTCGTTGTCATTATTGCACTTCACTATGCATTTTTTAGGGTTTTCAAAATGCTATTCTATTTACCGTAATAACGGATTTGCAAAGAATAATCTTTTTTTTTTTAAATGTATATTTAAATACAATATAGATTTGTTTGCAGTTTTCCCCACGTGAATGATGAAACCATCAAACTATGCAAAAAAAATTCCCTTGACTAAGCGTATAGCGAAACGTACAGAGAAAAAGCTGACACTATGGTACTGTTTTAGTTCTATACTTCCCAATGTAGTTTCTGCATTTGCTGTTCTAAAGTCAGAGGTGTTGTGCAATTGTATTTTGGTATGAATTATTTCCTCCACTCTTGGGCTTTCTGGCATTTATCCATTTATATTGCAGAATGTATCTCTCTATGTAATCTCCATCATCTATTTCCATTTGTGGCCTTGAAGGCCGGAGATCTATGCAATTATCTAATCTATTTGCTAGGGGTTTATTTACTCCACTCTGACATTTTTGCACCCAGTACTTTATGGCAATTATGTTATTGCACTATCTGTTTTCTTTGCTACTTTATAGTCGTAATTGTTGCTCTATTGTATGGGCTTTGAGCCATTATATTGTGTAGGTGCCCATGCTTTTCATTCTTATTTAATACCTTAGTACATATGCATTGTAATAGCTGTGATATAGATATATTTTGTTGATAGGTATAGAACATATTTTTCCTATTGGTTTTATTCCAATTACGTATATATTAGCACTTATTGGGTAATTTTTGCACAATATAATATCTTATTCCCGGCTCATGACTGGCTTTTATTCTTTGCTAGTTTTTAAATAAATAGAAAAAAAATAAACATAATAAAGTATTGATCTATTTCAATGGTTTGTTGTCCGGTTGGTATCAATTTGTAGATCTGTATTTTATACATTTGGTTGTTTCACCATAGTAGATAAATTGCATTGGTGTATTGTAATTGTACATAATAAAATGCATCACAAAAACAATTTGCAGATTTTTATAAAAAATGCCACCCCGGTTAAAAACCATGCGTAAACACAGTTGCATGCAAATTTAGAGAAAGTATTCTTCACCTTTTAACACCATGTTGTATTGGAATCCAACATTCAGTACCGATTAGTTTCCTAATTTTTCTTACATTTTTTTTTTCCTGATACTGAGCCCCAAATTCCCAGCATACACATGGCGATATAAAGGGTTGGCCTCCTTTTATTCAACAATATCAGAAACTGTGAACACCTCCTATACGCACCCCAGCACTGCACTTTGAGGCTCACAGTATGCTCTGGGTGGGCAGGGTCGTTCCTGGCCATATATTGGACATTTTGCCGCCATCCACTATTTACTCTGTTAAACTAGCAGTGGTCTTAAAGGGAATGTGTCAGCAGGATTTCCAACCACAAACTATTTATATGTACATGCAGCTCTCTCAATGACTAGTTCAGCAACAACCTTTATATGACCAGTCTGTTCCTCCATTTCTGAAAAATCAGCGACTGGATGATATGCAAAAGAGGAGGTAGTTCCAAAGCCTCTGTCGCTTCAGCTCAATTCCCTACCCAGCACCGCCTCCTCCTGCTTCCCTGCCCAGCACCGCCTCCTCCTGCTTCCCTGCCCAGCACCGCCTCCTCCTGCTTCCCTGCCCAGCACCGCCTCCTCCTGCTTCCCTGCCCAGCACCGCCTCCTCCTGCTTCCCTGCCCAGCACCGCCTCCTCCTGCTTCCCTGCCCAGCACCGCCTCCTCCTGCTTCCCTGCCCAGCACCGCCTCCTCCTGCTTCCCTGCCCAGCACCGCCTCCTCCTGCTTCCCTGCCCAGCACCGCCTCCTCCTGCTTCCCTGCCCAGCGCCGCCTCCTCCTGCTTCCCTGCCCAGCACCGCCTCCTCCTGCTTCCCTGCCCAGCGCCGCCTCCTCCTGCTTCCCTGCCCAGCGCCACCTCCTCCTGCTTCACTGACTGTTCATTTGCCTGACTTCACACAATACAGAGGCTGTCAGTTAAGCAAGAGGAGTTGGTGCTGGACAGGGAATAGAGCTGGAGTGACAAAGGCTCAAGATCTGCTACAGAGTTAAAACTATGTCCTTTCATTTAGTACATCTGGAGCAATGCAGCAGAAAAGTAAATTGTTAAAGTCTGGAATCGTATAATATAAAATTAATTAGGATCTGACAATCTAGGGGGGCTTGGCTACTGCTGCAAGTATCAACAGTGGCATCTTAGGGATCAAACAGCCAAGATAATAGGTAACTATTCCTGGCCATTGCAGTGGTCTCTTGCTGCAAATGACGCGGGCACAACTCCTGAGCCTGCGCCATCCCTGCCCAGTAAAAATATAGCGAGGGAACTAAACCTCCTGCAGCCATTCTTTTACATGATTGTGTGGGAAGGAGGTTAAAGGCTGTTGGTATAAAAGTGTGTATGTGATGTGCTACAGTACGGTTTGTATGCATTCATTTTATTGCGATGATGCCAGAATTTACAGTAATTGCATCAATTGGTGATCATCGTGGTATCGCAATGTGCATTTATAGGCAATTCTAGGGGCATTTCTAAAATGTGCATTAAGTGGGATTCACAGGTCTGTCATTTATGGTCAGAGGAAGGACAGGGATTTCCAGATTGGCTGTGGGTCACAAAACAAATTGGACCCAATCACTCGCCATTTATATCATCTGGCACCTGGCAGTCCTGAGATACCAGAAATGTACTTAGTTCTTATTGGTCTTTAAAAGTAAAACCCAACTGTAAGCCTATACATTATAGCGTCCCTTTGCCCTACCTTGGCAGAACTGCTGTAATGGCAGAAAGTAGCCCAAATATCCTGTTCTTAGCATTAAGAAGAATTTGTGCTTGCATTTGTTGTTTTAGAGTACTGAAAATAGCAATGTCAGAAAATACTTGTCCTTAAACACGTTCTTATACCCTACACACACAAAAACCTGAGTGGAGTCGCTGAGTGGGGCAAGTTACATTACAGGAATATAATTAAGAAATTAAAGAATATATCTGTAGAAAAGTGAGAATCATCTGCAGGGGGCGCTATCAGCTGGATACATTAGGTCTAGGCAAGCCTCAAGGAACACAGCAAATATGGCAGGTGAAGTCAGATCTTACCAGATAATCCCTTCAAAAAGATTTTGGATGATAAGATGAGACTGTGTGACAGTGATCAGCAAAGTGACATGAGTCCATCCAAACTGTTAATAGGGGAGACAACACAACAGTCAGCAAATAGGACCCAACTATGCAAGTAGCAAGGAGTTTTTACACAGGAAAATTAAAACACAGGACTGGAGAAAGGACATGGAACAAGATGGTGAAATGCACTGCTCAGTATTGAAATCGCAACAGCTAGTAGAGTACTTTATGGATTTATGGAAATCATAGAATACATAAACATGTTAAGAATATGTAAATGATGAAAAAAATCAAACAAGTTTCAAAAGATCTCAATTAATTCAGTATAAAGTATTTAATACACTCCCTTATATAGCTTGACAAGCTATCAATGAGGTTAACAACAGTTGTCTGAGGAAGATTCTGACACTGAATGCACTTGGCCAAACAAATCATCAAAATCCTCTGCTGGCAGCTTCCTTTGCAATTACAAACCAATGATGTTCCACATGAGATAGATGGGAGACACTGCAAGCCATAGGAAAACGTTTGGGCCACGTAAGCTTCTTACAGTAGCAAGACCAACATGCTACCCAACATTATCTTGAAAAACAGCTCCTGGGATATTTTGAATAAATATCCATACCACTGGTTTCATGATTGGTCAAGTTCTGTACTGCAACTAAAATTGGATATCACACATTAAGACAAAGCCTATGTGTAAGACTTCCAGCTACACGTGTTCCATTGACCTCAAGCCACCGCTCTCAAAGGCTATCATAGTGCAGAGCAAGTTGGCAATGGAGGTCTATCCTATTCATTGACAAGTCTTTCTTTTTTCTTGGACACAATGATACCAATGAAAGCTGCAGATTGGCCTGGAGACCAGGTAGGCAATGCCATTAAGAGAACTTCAAGAGGTACTGTGAAAGTGTCCCAGGAGCCATTTTTTTCAATATGACAACACCAGGTCACATGTTGCTTGTGCTACTGTGAACAGCCTGCATGGCCTAAACGTGCTACCTGGAGCAGCATGCATGGCCTCATCTCAGAATGGAAGACATCGATTTCCAATTGAAAAGGGAGCTGCCAGCAGTGGATCTTGATGATTTGTAAGTTCAGTGTAGCAAAATATCCAACAAACATCCATTAATAACCTAACTGATAACATGCCAAGGGGTATACATGTGGGTATTTCTGCACATAGTGCTCATAGTCTATAAGACAAATCATCATTTTTCATAATTTGCATATCAATAAAATGTCTTTCATTCCTGTGATTTCTACAACTACGTGACTTTTCCTTCTTGGTGTTGCAGTTTAAATTTTGAGGAGTGTGTAAAAACCATGGGAAGGTGTCTTGGTCATGTAATGGATGGACTCACAGCTGCACAGCTCATCACATGTCATAGCTGGCAACCGTACTGTAACAGTAATGAGCCATGCGCCTGTGTGTCCATCACATGACCAGCATTTAGATATCCTCTGAAAGGGACAATAAAGGTTACTAAAAAATGAGGAATTCGCATGAAGAGGCAGCAGAAAGGGGAATTTTTATTTAAAAGGTTTGTACCAAGTTTGGTAATCATCCCCTATTCATTATATAGGGAGTAACTGCACTCTGATATCTACAGCAGTCCCATACAAATTGAATAGGGCGAACGTGTGCGTGCACGAATGCAACTACATTCAGACGGGACTCTTCACAGCCCAGTTCCCAGGATCAGTGAGGGTCCCAGCAAATGGTTAGGGAATCATTTCCAAACTTGTCACAAACCCTTTAATGTCGGCAAACGGAAATGGGAAATACAGGAAATAGTGAGCACATACACGAATACGAACACAATTTACACGCAATTTACACGCAGCAGGCCATGTGGTGCACTACACAAATTCTGGACTTCCCATTTACCTCCTGAGGAAAGCACAGAGAGCAGTGGGCACCGCTGGATAGTTTGACCTTCACCATGGCTTTCAACTGCCAGGGAACCTGTTACTCGATTTTTGGTGCCCAAACCACGAGCAGCATGACTCGGAGCCTAATGTACGACTGCAGCCAGGTATGTTCCTTTCAGAAATGCTCCAGCGTTTCAACACAAACACAGTTTGACGAGGCGGCTGTGCTCCAGGTGACTGACGGGTCTCTCCCATGTGTCTACACAGTGAGAGATATTTGTTAATCCCCTAGAGCGGGCGGGAAATTCAGCCGGGGACGACATCGGAGGAATTTCGCCTCTGCGTTTCTGAGAGACGTAACTGATTGCAATCGTGTAGCTGTAGCCCGCCTGTGATTCGGTCAGTTTGGGCGGAACAAGGCAGGTCCTCTTTCAGGAATTTATATGCCCCTAATTACCAGATAAATGCTCGAAAATAATCACTTTCGTTTCTGTCAGGCTGGCAAAACCTTTTTTCTGATGTGTAGTAAAGAACAATCTTTTCCACACAGAGGTATTCAGTACATGGCCTCAGCGTGTGTCCGCACCCAGAGTCTCCTTAACTAGCAGCACATGGTAGAGTTCAGCGTGGTGTTGTAAACAATGGGAGAAGCATGTGAGGCGTCACTTGCCAGTTCCCAGAAATATCTCCTCATGTAAACAGGGAGGAAAGCTATCCGCCATCTCTCCTTATAAATATGCATGTTGTATTACCAGGGGGAATACTCCGAAGAGCTGCACCAGCCTGCACAAACACCCAGCCACGTCACACCGCCAGGCTACTGCAGCCATACAAATAGCACCCTAAGTACACATGGCTGTGTGCAGTCCGGCAAAACGTCAGATCACACTTGGACAAATTTTAGACTGTAGGACCATGCACATGTCCAATGGTCAATGGTTGGTCAAAAAAAAAAAAAAAAACGAATCGTACTCTGATGACATCTGAGCACAGTCCGATCTTCAGGGACCAACAGAACATAGGAGATGGAGAAATGTGTTTTTCCCCATTTTTTCCTCATCTGAAAAAATTGGATCACACTGTGCAGATACTCCAATCAGAGTGTGATGAGCATAATCGCACCAAATTCCTCAGATGAGAGAAAATACACTTGTGTGACCCTAGCCCGAAGCAAACCTGTCAACTTGCCTATGGGTAGGTTCACACACAGCATTTTTGATGCGGTTTTTATACACCCAAAACCTGTTGGTAGAAAAAAAAAAAAACCAATGCATAAAATATGTGCCTTTTTACGCCTTTCTTTCATACATTTTAGCCCTTTTAGGCTGTGCATTTTGTCTCCATAGCTCTCCACGGGCAGGTATGACAGTCAGGTCAGGGTCCAGCTCTGCCCCAGTCTGTTTAGATGCCTACTGTCACATAGGCAGGGACGATACGAGTACACCTTGTCACGGCGGGATGGCTTTTATGTTTTTTTTTTATCAAAATCGTGTTAATTAAGTACTCTATGCTATCTCCATGTACTATTACTATTATTTACTCACTGCAGGGTATTAGTTCATTGTTTTTATTCTAGGTTTTGGTACTTGTGTACATACCATGACTGCTTAAAACTGCTAATATAGAGATACATATGCAAAATCCTTTGTTCTGACAAAGTCATTTGAAGGGGTCGTCTCATCATCATAAAGAGTAAAATTGCTAAGTGTGTGTAAAAACAAACAACTTTGCAATGTATTTCTTATTAAAAGTACTCTCCATTCTTAGGGCTTCTTAATTCTATAGCTTACTGCTTATTGCCCAGGTTACTTGCCACTTCTACAGGTATTCAGAGATGGAAACAGGAACACATTACTATTCTCTTTTGTGTCTTCAGGTTTCTTGGTGGTGTGTGAACATGATCATACAGACTTGTTCACTGTGCAAGTAGCCCATGTGTTCCTGTTTCCATAATTGTTCTCTTGTGTCTACAAGACTGGGGAGTTCCACCACTCCTCTTGGGCTATCTGCACAAAAGCTGTTCTACCCTGTATGCACACATGGATTTTTCCTCTCTGAACCCTGTTCACACAGGTTATATACAGATGATCAGGTTTTTAAATACATCAGATAGGGATTGCATACATTAGTTAGGACTGCTCTGATAAGGGTATACCGTGAAGATTGGTAGAGCAGCTTAGTATACATTTTTTGCAAAAAACGTATCAACCAAATACCCTGTTTTTTACATCTTTCACTAGCACTTGCGGATTACTGCAACATTTTTTCAAACTGAGTGTTTTTGGTTTTACTATTCTCTTTTGTGTCTTCAGGTATTCAGAGATGGCCGGCCCAAGGAATGCAGGGCTTACAAGCTCTTTCCTACAGAGTTGGTAAGCGCTGCCCTGAAGCTGGCCAGTTGACTGCTTTTACCTTGAAGCCAGGCACAGCACAGCTAATCCGGTACAAGTATCCTGCATACAGCAGCCGAGGACTCGTCCTTATGGACTGCAGTGACGATATGTGAGAAGTACAGGAATAGTCAGCTCTGCTTTAATTGTTATTTTTCATGCTTTGGATGGAGTTGAGCTTCACATGTTAATATCCCTGGATTAAATGAACAAATGCAGACCTGTGCACACGAGGCTTATCATGCCAAGACATGGCAAGGGATATCATTAGCTTCTGCACAGAGGAATTGATACCAACCATGTAGAACTGGAGGCGGTATTGCTTCTTCACTAGGCTCAATACAAACATGCAGAAACCTACGTGACAAAAAAAAGAGGAAAAAACCAAGGGTTAAATATATTTGAATATTCACTTAAAGCAAACAGCTAAAAGGTAAGGGGCTACTTAATATAAACGAACACGTGATGTGGTGGATGCATACAAGCGCTCACTGCAGGGGACTGATGTGGTGGATGTTGTACAAGCACTCACTGCAGGGGGCTGTGATGGGGTGGATGTTGTACAAGCGCTCACTGCAGGGGGCTGTGATGGGGTGGATGTTGTACAAGCGCTCACTGCAGGGGCCTGTGATGGGGTGGATGCTGTACAAGCGCTCACTGCAGGGGGCTGTGATGTGATAGATGTTATACAGGCACTCACTGCAGGGGGCTGTGATGGGGTGGATGTTGTGCAAGGGGTCTGTGATGGGGTGGATGTTGTACAAGCACTCACTGCAGGGGTCTGTGATGGGGTGGATGTTGTACAAGCACTCACTGCAGGGGGCTGTGATGGGGTGGATGTTGTACAAGCACTCACTGCAGGGGGCTGCGATGTGGTGGATGTTGTTCAAGCGCTCCAGGCAGGGGGCAGTGATGGGGTGGATGTTGTACAAGGGGGTTGTGATGGGGCGGATGTTGTACAAGCACTCACTGCAGGGGGCTGTGATGGGGTGGATGTTGTACAAGGGAGCTGTGATGGGGTGCGTGGTGGATGTTGTACAAGCACTCACTGCAGGGGGCTGTGATGGGGTGGATGTTGTACAAGCGCTCACTGCAGGGGGCTGTGATGGGGTGGATGTTGTACAAGCACTCACTACAGGGGGCTGTGATGTGGTAGATGTTGTACAAGCACTCACTGCAGGGGGCTGTGATGGGGTGGATGTTGTACAAGGGGGCTGTGATGGGGTGGGTGGTGGATGTTGTACAAGTACTCACTGCAGGGGGCTGTGATGTGGTGGATGTTGTACAAGTGCTCCAGGCAGGGGGCAGTGATGGGGTGGATGTTGTACAAGGGGGCTGTGATGGGGTGGGTGGTGGATGTTGTACAAGTACTCACTGCAGGGGGCTGTGATATGGTGGATGTTGTACAAGCGCTCCAGGCAGGGGGCTGTGATGTGGTGGATGTTGTACAAGTGCTCCAGGCAGGGGGCTGTGATGGGGTGGATGTTGTACAAGGGGGCTGTGATGGGGTGGATGTTGTACAAGGGGGTTGTGATGGGGCGGATGTTGTACAAGCACTCACTGCAGGGGGCTGTGATGGGGTAGATGTTGTACAAGCACTCACTGCAGGGGGCTGTGATGGGGTGGATGTTGTACAAGTGCTCCAGGCAGGGGGCAGTGATGTGGTGGATGTTGTACAAGTGCTCCAGGCAGGGGGCAGTGATGGGGTGGATGTTGTACAAGCACTCACTGCAGGGGGCTGTGATGGGGTGGATGTTATACAAGCACTCACTACAGGGGGCTGTGATGTGGTAGATGTTGTACAAGCACTCACTGCAGGGGGCTGTGATGGGGTGGATGTTGTACAAGGGGGCTGTGATGGGGTGGGTGGTGGATGTTGTACAAGTACTCACTGCAGGGGGCTGTGATGTGGTGGATGTTGTACAAGGGGGCTGTGATGGGGCAGATGTTGTACAAGCGCTCCAGGCAGGGGGCTGTGATGGGGTGGATGGTGGATGTTGTACAAGTACTCACTGCAGGGGGCTGTAATATGGTGGATGTTGTACAAGTGCTCCAGGCAGGGGGCAGTGATGGGGTGGATGTTGTACAAGGGGGCTGTGATGGGGTGGGTGGTGGATGTTGTACAAGTACTCACTGCAGGGGGCTGTGATATGGTGGATGTTGTACAAGCGCTCCAGGCAGGGGGCTGTGATGTGGTGGATGTTGTACAAGTGCTCCAGGCAGGGGGCTGTGATGGGGTGGATGTTGTACAAGGGGGCTGTGATGGGGCAGATGTTGTACAAGCGCTCCAGGCAGGGGGCTGTGATGGGGTGGATGGTGGATGTTGTACAAGTACTCACTGCAGGGGGCTGTAATATGGTGGATGTTGTACAAGTGCTCCAGGCAGGGGGCAGTGATGGGGTGGATGTTGTACAAGGGGGCTGTGATGGGGTGGGTGGTGGATGTTGTACAAGTACTCACTGCAGGGGGCTGTGATGTGGTGGATGTTGTACAAGTGCTCCAGGCAGGGGGCAGTGATGGGGTGGATGTTGTACAAGGGGGCTGTGATGGGGTGGGTGGTGGATGTTGTACAAGTACTCACTGCAGGGGGCTGTGATATGGTGGATGTTGTACAAGCGCTCCAGGCAGGGGGCTGTGATGTGGTGGATGTTGTACAAGTGCTCCAGGCAGGGGGCTGTGATGGGGTGGATGTTGTACAAGGGGGTTGTGATGGGGCAGATGTTGTACAAGCGCTCCAGGAAGGGGGCTGTGATGGGGTGGATGTTGTACAAGGGGGCTGTGATGGGGTGGATGTTGTACAAGGGGGCTGTGATGGGGTGGATGTTGTACAAGGGGGCTGTGATGGGGTGAATGTTGTATAAGCGCTCTATCCACACGGGATCACACAACGTGGTAATGTAGCACATAATGGCTACTCACCCACGACATAGAGTGCAAACGATATAAAGCGATGATAGCGGATGAGGAATTGGAGAGATTCTTCCCTTTGTACAAATGTTGCAAAATAGTCCGCCAAAGTCTCCCCATAGAAAAAATAGTTAACGCATAGAAGAAAGTACCTGAAATAAAGGACATGAAGAATTTACAATCTGACAGTGGTCATACTTCGTAATTTTACTGTGGACATACAGCAAGTGACATAAGTATTGAATATGTCACCCATTTCCCAAGTGTATTTCTAAAGGGACATGAAATTCTAACCACATGTTTGTAAGAAATAGCGATGAGCGCAAATGCTCGTAACTCTAGTTAGCCGAGGGTGCTCCGGTAGGCAGTATCACGGGTAGAAAACATGCGGGAATTGCTTGATAAACAAGGGCAATCCCTGCATGTTTTGTGGATAAGAGTCGCAAAACATGTGGCCTCGGGCACTCAAACATGTCACTCAAGAACCGAGATACTGGGTGCATACCCGAGCAACCTTGGCAAAAGCGAGTAATGAGCATTTGCTCTCATCATTAGTCTAATCTAATCACAGATGTCCAGAAATTAAGTTATGTGTAATAATGAGAAATGACACAGGGAAAAAGTATTGAACGCATGAAGCAAGAAAGGTGCCAAAAGCTACAGAAAGTCAGGATATCAACTGAAATATGCATTTTAGGCAAAAGAAAATATTTTAATCTTTCACATTTTAAAAAATTACTAAAAGGAAAACTGGCCGATGCAAAAGTTTGGGCATCCTGCATGGTTAGTACCAAGTAGCACCCCCTTTTGAAAGTATCACTTGTAAACACTTTTTGCAGCAGGCAAAGATTCTTTCAATTCTTGTTTGAGGGATTTTCATCCATTCTTCCAGTTCTGCGAGATTTCTGGGTCATCTTACATGCATTGCTATTTTGAGGTCTATAAACAGATTTTCAATGATATTCAGATCAGGGGACCATGAGGGCCATGGTAAAACCTTCAGCTTGCGCCTTTTGAGGTAGTTTATTGTGGTGATTTTGACTTGCGTTTAGGATCATTATCCATTTGTAGAAGCCATTCCAGCTCAAAAGAAAGGCAACACCTTTATATGCACATGATGGATATAAACCCATATAAAAGTGGGCTTTTTTCTGTCTGTCTGCATCATGTGCATATAAAGGTGTGGCCTGCCTTTCTCTTGAGCTGGGTATTATTGATGTGGTCTCCCTTGGCTGTGTGTCCACTAGTTGGGCTCAGTCCATCTTAGCCCTTAACTACACAAGTCACTTGACAAATAGTAAGGTTTTTGTTATTAGAGTTAGGAATGTCCCAATTATGGTTGCCGTGACAAGGCGGCAAAAAACATGTTAACTAAGTACTTTCTCTTATTTTCATGCACTATGCTTTCTATTTATTTACTGCAGGGTATCTAATTATTATGTTTCTATCTTTTTTTTTTTTCTGTTTAGTGGCTAATGTGAACGTGCGCTTACATACTGCATGCACACCAATTTATATCCTAGCTCATACCTTTGTGTTTTTCTCAGATTACATAGTAAAAATCTGGTGACAATATTGACCATTTAACAAGCCTTGCCAAATGACTTAAGATAAAAGCCAAATCAGAATCTCAATTTGGCAGACATGACATTTTGGGCCTTGTCCTTTGTCAGTGTAAAATACGAGATATGATTTGGCTGTGTGAGACAGTGACAAGCCAGGCCTGGCATGTCAGAGTGAGGAGACTTATAGGCCAAGTTCAAGTCCTCTTCCTCTCTGAAGAGGCAATTTGCATATTTAACTTTCCAGAGAAGCATGCATGGCATATACGTCTCCTCACTGTGACATGCCAGGCTAGGCTCGTCACTCTCCTTAATGTTTCATACACAAATCTCTAACAAATTGTGGCTGTCCCAGGCTAAAAATGGACGCTCCTTGTTTTGTGGTGCTCTCAGGTGGATTCCACATCCCACGGAAGAATAGTGGAAGCATTATCTGCCAGCATCTTGCTCTCTAGACCTCATGTGGTCAACATGGCATCTTATCTGTGCCATCACTCCTTCTGGCACAACGTTATTTTGGTTTATGGAGCTAAAATATCAGGATATAATGAATTTCTAATAATACCGTACATATCATGGTATTCCAATTTCACCTGTATCAGGTTAATCATCTTTACCCAGGTTTGAAGAATGTCTACTCCTATGGACCACTCCATGAAGTCTTGGTGCAGCTCCCCACAATATTGCCAGATCATTCAAAATCAAAAAATGTCAAAGGCACTAGAGGTTCTCCTCCAAGGAATCTTTTTATTGGTTACGGCATACAAAAGGTAAAAAGTGCATCAACGTTTCAGCCACTCAGGGCTTTTTTCAGCCAAATGTAGTAACCAAATGCACACTTCCTACTACATTTCACATCAAAAAGGCCCCATGTGGCTGAAACATTGCATGCACTTTTTACCTTTTGTAGTTTTTATTTTACTCATCTTGACCATTAAACTGCTCCCCTCAGCCACCAAATAACTCGTTGTAAGGCAACAACGAGAAGTAGGGGCACAGACAACAAGAAAATGCCCCTTAATCTTAGGACACATCTTTCTCTTTCGGTGACGACCTGCGCCAATTGTAGTGTTTGCTCACTACACCCTGGCAGCACAACAATTCGAGGATTTTTCGTGCTGTGTGTTAGCATTCTGTCGAAGTCACACTGTGTTCTGGCCTAATTCAACCTGAAGTGAAAGGAGAGAACCTGAAGGAACATGCCAACTCTCTAGCGGAAATGCAGACTTCCAAGACTAATCTCATGAATGAAATGTTGCGGATATTCATTTTAATTACACCTAGAGGGTAAAACCACTTCTTGCTTCATTTAGGGACAATAATCTCAAGCCTGACACTTTAATACTGTATAAGGGCTACAGAGATGAGGAAATGTTAGTAGGAAATGGTGATACTACACAAAGTGGTCAGAATCTTTAAAAAAAAAAAAAAGAAAAAGAAAGAAAAAACATGAATCTAACATTGCTGTGATCTCTAAATGGGTGTGGATTTGACTCACACCCATTGCCATTCTCCATTACTAAGTTGATAACTAGGAGAACCTGTTACTACAAGAGTCTACATTATAGGTTTTGTATCATCGGAGATATCTAATGCATATTCACAGGGTTACTTAGAAATACGTGGAATTGCTTAGCACACTAAAAGCCATAGAAAGGCTCCATTGTACATTACCCCGTGCACGGTGAGGAGCCAGTCCATGGCTGCTCAGATCCAATAAAGGAGCGATCCAGCACTTAGGGTTTAAAGGGTACTTGTCACCAGTTTTTTCACCTTATCTGAGAGCAGCATAATTAAGAGACAGAGACCCCGATTCCAGTTGTGTTATTTACTGAGCTGCTTGCTTTAGTTTTGATACAATTACTGTTTTAGCAGCAGGAGATTATCACTAGAAGACTAGAAAATCTACTGCCATGTAGCCCTCCATACTCATGAGCTCTGTATAAGTTAGCTCATATGACTGATTGGCAGCTTTCTGCCTATGCACAGTGTGCACAGAAAGATGTCAATCAGTAGTGTGGGCTGGGTTATATGGAGCTAAGCTTTCAGAGAACTACTAAATCTGCAGCTAGCAGCCCAGTAATGATACATACAGTTAGGTCCATATATATTTGGACAGATAACATTTTTCTAATTTTGGTTATAGACATTACCACAATGAATTTTAAACAAAACAATTCAGATGCAGTTGAAGTTCAGACTTTCAGCTTTCATTTGAGGGTATCCATATTAAATTGGATGAAGGGTTTAGGAGTTTCAGCTCCTTAACATGTGCCACCCTGTTTTTAAAGGGACCAAAAGTAATTATCCCCCATGCGGAAGTAAGCGGATCAATGCATTCCTATGTGTGAAGAATCCCTGCGATTCCGCACAAAAAAATGAACATGCTGCGTTTTTTTCCGGAATGCGATTCCACCGCGGGAAAAAATGCATGTGCACCAAAAATGCGGAATGCATTAAAAATGATGGGATGCTTATGTAAGCGTTTTTTTTTGTATTTTTGGGGGTGGAAAATGGCCGAAAAAACACTAAAAATCCTGAACGTTTGCACACAACCTAAGTGCTGGATCACTCTTTATTGCCAGGGTGAACCATACATGAATTGCAAGTGGAAGTCCAATATATTTGGGAACCCATAAAGAGAGGGATTCTATCACCCCATGCCATCAGGCGCGGTGACTGCAGAAGGGGACACTACACACTTGTTTTGGATCTCGCAGAAGGATCATGTGAAATATATACTCACAGATATGGCATTTCCGTAAGAGAACGTCTCATTTTTTACATTACGTTTTGTCTCTCAATGTGTTTTCTGAATTGTGGAGAAGCTTCCAGTGCTTTCTTTCTAGTTCATCATTTGCTGCTTTTATATTTTTTTTTCTTGTGTTACTTTGATGCTTTTATTTTTCTCTTACATGCATGGATAAAACCTAGATGCGGAGTTTCTATCAGCTTTACAAATACTTCTTTTAGAACTCACAATGGAAAGGTAACATTTACACCTACCAACTAAGAGTCCTGAACCATGGCAGATCGTAAGACTTGTAGAATCTGTGGCCAATGGATATTATTTCATGGAAGCACTTCACTTGGATTGCAGACACCTGAAACAAACAAAGATCACCGGATAGTACGGAAAGCCTGAGGAGGGGTTTATCTTGCCCCCATTTCCCCCACTGGTGATTGATAGCACTGGCTGAGCTTTCTCTGCAACCAGTTCTCGCTCCACGTACACTACTGCCGTCAACCACCAGTGAAGGGTGAGGGGCATGCAAAACCATTGGGTGGAATGGTGCACTGAGCGGCTCAGTCACACTAGGGGAGCACCGAGCACACTAGCTGGCAGCTCTGATGTAACATCAGTTTCCGAAGAACAGAGTAAAAAATTAGAGCACAGAGTCGGAGCCCATTTTGTTTTGTTTTTTTTCTTTAAAAATGTTTGACCTAAATTTAACAAAAAAAAAATCAAGACTATAAATCAAGGAAAATTATACATTTAAAAAATATATATATATTTTTTTAGGCCATATCGGCCTTCCCCAACTGCTATTAGCTGGAGCCTAGTGTTTTTCACACCTCAGCTTTGGAGGACCACCAACATGAAAATAGGCAGCACGAACTGGACTTCCCTTTCACGCTCCATGTGTGAAAAAAACTTTTTTGACTATTCTGTGTACTTTTCAGAAGAGTTTCCCTCACAAGTACAATATCATACTGAAATATTCAAATGTGAAAACCCCTTTAAGTAATGCATACTATTATAAAAGAACAAGAGAAATCCCGTTGAGAGCATTTATCATACAATTTCCAATAGAAATCAAGACAGGAACACGAGCGGACTTTGCCTTCTCAATGAGAACGCAATTAAGACTCGTAATGTAATACAAAGACCAAGCTGTTTTATACAACCTTTGATAACATGAAGGTCCAAGTTCAGCATTTCTGTCTATGTTAAGAGGGAAAACAACCATTACGACTACCACGTGCATATGACAGTGCCATATTTCTATAGGTCATGGGTAACATCTACATAATAAAGGCACAGCAGAACCTTTTTCTAAAAGGAACCAGTCAACTCTCCCGACATGTCAGTTTAGAAAATACCAGTAAGGGGTGCGTCTCAAAAGTCTGCCACTGTCCAATCAGTGTTGGAAGTGTCACACTGTGTAGACACACCCCTTTGACAAAAGCAATGTTAACACCTGGTTGTCAACTCATTCATAAATTTCTAATAGGAACCACAAAGGATTGACATAACACAGGATTCAATACAATCTAGAATTGCTACACTATTTACTAAAACAGGCATGAGATCATAGAATCATAGAATGTTAAGAGTTTGAAGGATTCACTAAACCATCTCAGACAGATGCATAGAATCATAGAATGTTAGAGATGGAAGGGACCTCAAGAATCATTGTGTCCAACCCCCTGCTCAATGCAATCTAAATCATCTAAAACTAAATCATCTCAGACAGTTGTCTGTCCAGCCTCTGTGTGAAGACTTCCATTGAAGGAGAACTCACCACTTCTCATGGCAGCCTGTTCCACTCAATGACCACCCTCTGTGTTAAAGTTTTTGCCAATATCTAATCTTTCAGTTTCATTCCATTGCTTCTCGTGCAAATGAGAATAATAATGATCCTTCAACACTTCTGTTAGCCTTCTAGGCCATATTTTGCAGTCCGCTCACCATGCTGGTTAAATAGTAACCTCGTTAAGTAGTAACCAACCAAACAACTGCTTGTATATATACAGGAGCTGGGGCGCAGAATCGCACAATAAGGTCTGTGATGAAACAGCATTTAACCTTATTTATCCAGATGTAAATTCAGTAGGCTAGGAGACATACACTATTATCATTATGTTGATTTTTGAGTTTGTGTCTTTCTTTGGTTAGTCAAGAAACATAGACTATTGTTCATATAACGTTGATTCGTGAGTTGACATTTATTGTAGCATATAGTTTTGCTATCTTGGACCACTGAGATGCAAGGTAATTGAACAATCGGATTCAGAAAGATTTAGATAAAAGCTTGAACAATGGGCTGCGACTAATAGAATGGTATGTAACAGGGTGAAATCCAAAATTCTACATATGGGCAAGAAAAATTAAAATTGCATCTACAGAATGGGAGGAATAGAACTAAGCAACAGCACGTGTGAAAAAGACTTGTGTACAGTAATAGATCACAGATTACACATGAGTGAACAGTGTGATGCAGCAGGCCTCACCTGGAATACTATGTCCAGTTCTGGGCACTGTATTTTAAAAAAAGACATTGAAAAACTGTAGCAAGTTCAAAGAAGAGCTACCAGGATGGTGAGCGAACTGCAAAGACCACATATAGACCTCACATACACGACAAAGTAAAAACTCACCCCTGATCACTCCTGGACGAAGCATTTACGCAAGTCAGGTGTGGTGGGTCCCTGGTTCCATACAATGCAGATAATGTTACCTTTACTTTTAATCCTCTTTGTGTGGTCTATATGCTGCTAGATAGATTGGTGCTATGCAGGATTGTCACTGTGTATTTATCCATGCTTTACTTAGCACCTCTTCTGATTTGCAGTATGGACACTGTTTTTTCTGGCACGATGCTTATTTGTATTGAATTGATTTCATATGGACTATACAATGTATTACACGCTATACTACCCAGGTGTACCCACCCTTTTGCTTCCTGTACTTGTTTCTCCTCTTCTTGTTGATATATTAGGATATTGGTTATATACGGTATATATGTCTTTTTAATAATTTGCCATAAAGATGTTTTTTTTTAGCCTTTTAGAAAGAAGTTTCATATCCTAAAGTGTTTTTACTTATCAGCAGAGTGGAAATATCCACGTTTTCTCTCCCAGTCCATAACTGTAGCATACCGATTGTTTATACAGGGTGGAGCGCGGTAATTTGCTTTTTTGCACTGCATGCTGTGGCGGCACTGTCGGTCGAAGAGAGGGGAGAGTGGGTGTGGCTTACAGTGGCTGATGGGAGATTTGTATTCCTCTGCCTTTCAGTTGCCATCATGCAGTGGACACGTGAGGAGAGGTCATTTTGTGTTGAAGCGTATTTTTCAAATGCCCACTCGATCATTGCAGTGCAGCGTGCTTTTCGTTTACAATTCGCTGTTCCTCCACGCGGACGTGTTCCTGGACGGCAATCAATTGTAAATTGGGTGAATGCATTCAGAACAGCAGGGAATGTGTCATGTGTACGAAGGGGACCTGAGAGAAGGATTACAACACCACAAAACATCGAGAGAGTTAGAGCAGCAGTACTGCAATCTCCGAAACGCTCTGCTCGGAAGCAATCATTCGCTCTTGGCATTTCAAGACGTTCTCTCCACCGGATTCTTCATGATGAACTGAATTTTCACCCGTATAAAATGTGCGTGGTCCAACATTTGTCAGCATGGGACTATTTGACACGGCGGACCTCTTGTGAAGACATGTTAGCAACGATACCCCGTGACGCAATTGTGTTTTTTTCTGATGAGGCACATTTTCACCTCAGTGGGTGTGTAAACAAACAAAATATGCGTTACTGGAGTGAAACAAACCCCAGAGAAGTTCACGAGAGACCTCTGCATTCGGACCGCGTCACTGTGTGGTGCGTCTAAGTCTAAGGTGTATATCAACCGTCCCAACACCTTGGAAGACCTAAGGAACAATATTGAAGCTGAAATTGGCAGAATACCAGTGGACATGCTTGTTAGAGTTCATGAAAACTTCAGAAAACGTATGCAGCAGTGTGTGGATAGCGAAGGTCGACATTTGCCAGATACACTATTTAAAACCATGTAATTTAAAAATTCCATTACTGTTCAGTATAATTAAAATATAAAATAAATTTTTCTAATGATCATAATTTTTTTATTTCATTCCCAAATCAGCAAATTACCGCGCTCCACCCTGTATAAAGGGGTTGTCCTGTCTTCTGATGAAAATACGCAATCATTTTATGCGACTGCACACTTCTAAATCCCCACAGCGCACACTGACTTTGTCAGATTTTCTGGTGTGGAAAGGTGGGAGTGAGAATTTACGTGACCTTAAGCATGCTATCTGTATACATGCGGTCACATGCCGGCTAGGCGTGCGTGGCATCGCTCTATACATGTGACAAACTGTAAACCTTGGCAAAAGAGCTATAAAATAAGAAGTGTTTGCAGTATTTCAGCACAGCATTGTCAGTTTTGGGTTCATTTAAAAGGGCACTATTGTCAGTTTAGCTTTATTCCAATGAATGGAAAAAAAAACAAAAAAACTTTTTTTTCTAATCTTGGACAATTTGTTTTAACTCTAAACATGCTGGAAAACTTACCAAAACTAACAGCATAGCAGGTCCCAAGTAGATGAGAAAAAAAAATAAAGTAATCATGGTTAAGCTAAAAATTCCTCGAATCCACCAATTTTTCCATCTGAAATATATAAAATAGTAATAAATCAACTTTAGCGTGATCGTCTGTGATCAAATGAATACAAATTACAACAGGCTTTGCCAAGGACATGAAAATATAGCAGAGAAGATGGAGTGAACATCAAGCAATCCTCTGCAGTTCATAGAGGTAACGAATCCCCAACAACTTCACTCTTGATACGAGTATGATGCCTTTCTAGATGGTTATACCCTATTCATGACATATAGGTTAAGAAGAATCCTCAACAGAAGACAAACCTTTAAAGGAAAAGGTTGTCTCAAGTTCATAAACGGTTAAAATTGCAAATTGCTTGCAAATCCTAGCCAATTTGCTATTTGAACCTTATGGAAAAGGGACCGCCAGTACAAACAAAGTAAAGGCGCTCAGTGCACCCTTGGTGTGGCCAAACATTCAAGTGCACCTTTCCATCTACTTGTTTTCCCCCTATCTCTGCCCCTCCCCTATATTTTGATTGATAGTAACAGATTTATATAGGCAAAGAAGGGCAGAGATGGATGGAATATAAGTAGGTGGAAAGGTGCACTTAAATGTTTAGCCACACCAAGGGTGCACCGAGAGCCTGTACTTGGTTTGAACAGTCATTCTGTGTGGACAGTCCCTTTAAATTAAAAAAAAAACCTCTCCATTCGTGAGAACGACGAGAATTTTTATATGTAAAGCTTGTTGCCTAGATTACCGACCACCCTTTAGTCCCAGTCTGGCTGGTGACCTAGGCAAGGAGCATGCGGCACAAGCAAGCCCTTTCCTTTACAGCCCACTGGAGTAAAAATTTAAAGGAAGCAGAGAAACATACAGATTACTCCAGAAACCTCACAAAATATAAATAAAAACAAATGTTAATTTAATGTGATACACACTTATAAAAAATGATAAGGAATTAATAGGACATCAAGGACTAAAGCCTACTAAAGGCTACTTTCACACATCAGGTTTTTGCCATCATGTACAATCCGGCGAATTTTTTAAAAACTGATCCAGGGCAAATTGTGGAAAACTGATGCACCGGATCTGTTTTTTTTTTTTTTTTTTAAATACCCGGGAATAAAGGAGAGAGAGAGAGAGGAGAGAGAGGAGAGTTAAGAGAGAAGAGAGGAGAGAGTTGAGAAGAGAGGAGGAGAGAGAGAGAGAGAGAAAGAAAGAGTTCATGATTTGAATAGATTTGTGTAAAAAAACGGATTTGGTAGCCGGATTCGATCATTTCACCTCACGTTTTTCGCCGGATCCATCGCTGGCGGTTTTTTCGCCGGACAGAAAAAACGTTCCTATGTCTATTTTCTCCGGCCGCCGGAAGACAAATTTTAGATGGAGCTGGCAAAAAAACGGATGAAACGTGAGGCCATCGGTCGCAATCCGGTGCCAATACAAGTCTATGAGAAAAAACCGGATCCAGCGGCAAATTTTGCCGGATCCGTTTTTTTTTTTTTTTTTCCAAAATTCACAGGATTGTGCCTGGCGGCAAAAAACTGATGTGTGAAAGTAGCCTAAGAGGGGCCCTTACGTTTACAAATCCCATTAAGAGAGTCGATGAGCAAAAAAATAAATAAAAGAACCACAAAATAATTAGGTATATACAGTGGCTTGCGAAAGTATTCACCATCCTTGGCATTTTTCGTGTTTTGTTACCTCACAACCTGAAATTTCACTGTTTATTTTAAGGGTTTGTACCAGTTCATGTAAAGAACATGCCTACAACTGTGAACATTTGGTTTTCTTTTATTTGTGAACCAAACAACAAATAGGATAAAATAACTGAAAACTTCAGTGTGCATAACTATTCACCACCCTAAAGTTAGTACTTTGTAGAGCCTCCTTTTGCAGCAATTACAGCTGCAAGTCACTTTGGATAAGTCTCTATGAGCTTTCCACATCTTGCCACTGGGATCTTTGATCATTCCTCAAGGTAAAACTGCTCCAGCTTCTTCAAGTTAGGCTAGTTTCACACTAGCGTTTTGCTGAGCTGTGGACTTCCTCCGTGAAGCCCCGCCCACGGCCACACCTCCACCACTCGGCTCCACCTACGTCCGAATGCAGCCTGCGTACCTATCTTTAACAATTAGGTACGCAGGTCGTGCGGATGCCTCCGCATGCGTCGTTTTGACGATGAGGAGACCCGCGTGAACGCAGCTTATTGGTATTTTTTTTTCTCGGCATCGTCAAAACGACGCATGCAGAGGCATCCGCATACATCCGCACGACCTGCGTACCTAATGCTAAAGATGGGTACGCAAGCCGCATGCGGACGTAGGCGGAGCTGAGCGGGGGAGGTGCGGCAGTGGGCGGGGCTTCACAGAGGCAGTCTGCAGCCTTCTGCAGCTCAGCAAAACGTTAGTGTGAAACTAGCCTTAGAAGGTTTCCTTTGGTGAATGACAATCTTCAAGTATGAACACAGATTCTCAAATGGATTAAGGTCTGGACTTTGATTAGGCCACTCCAAAACATTTACATGTTTCCCCTTAAACTATTCGAGTGTTGCTGTAGGAGTATGCTTTGAGTCAGTCTTATATTAATGTGAACCTTCATCCCAGTCTCAAATCACTGACCGATAAACAGATTTTACTCAAGAATATCCCTATATTTCGCAGCATCTGTCTTCCCTTCGACTACGACCATTTTCCCTGTCCATGCTGCCGAACAACATCCACACAGCATGATCCTGCCACCACCATGTTTCACTGTAGGGATGGTGTTCTTGGGGTGATGAGCAGTGTTGGTGTTATGATCCGGTGACCTTGGAGCCGCATGGAACTTTCTCTGGAGTTGGTGGAAACTATACTGACCGCAAATCCTGAACTTAACTCCGCAATTAGAAGTAGCCGTGGGGTGTGCCTAACAAATCCTAGACACCTCGACACAGCCGGAGGACTAAATACCCCTATAGATGGAAATAGGAATTCTACCTTGCCTCAGAGCAGAACCCCAAAGGATAGGCAGCCCCCCACAAATATTGACTGTGAGTAGTAGAGGAAAAGACACACACAGGCAGGAAACAGGATTTAGCAAAAGAGGCCACTCTAGCTAAAATAGGAAAGGATAGGACAGGATACTAAGCGGTCAGTATTAAAACCCTTCCAAAAATATCCACAGCAGAAAATACCAAAAAACTCCACCATCTAACTAAAGTTGTGGAGCGTATATCTGCAACTCCAGAGAATCCAGCAAGACTGAGAAAACACTGACACAATCTAAGCTGGACAAGAGAAAACAAATGAATAGCACAGAATTATTAAGCACACAGCATGTGTACCACAGAAACAAAAACCAGACACTTATCTTTGCTGAAATGGCAGCAAGGCAGGAGGAACCAGACAAAGATCCAAAACCTCCCAGAACCATGGACAACTGGCAAGGACTAATGAATCCTGCACACCTAAATACCCCAGTCAGAGCTGCAATCAGCAGATACACCTGACCAGGACAGCAACTCAGGGACAACTGCATTACCACCTACAACCACCGGAGGGAGCCCAAAAGCAGAATTCACAACAGTTTGGTGCCAGACCTAGTGTTCACCTTTGTGGCCAAAAAGTTCAATTTTGGTCTCATCTGATCACAGCACTTTCCTCCACACATCTGGGGAGTCTCCCACATGTATTTTGGCAAACTTAAAACAAGGCTTGCAATTTGTGTGTGTAAGTAAAGGCTTTTTTTCTGTATACTCTTCCATAAAGGCCACCTCTATGAAGTGTAAGGCTTATTCTGGTCGAATGGACAGATACCCCAATCCCTGCTTGGGAACTCTGCAGCTCCTTCAGGGTTACCTTTGGGCTGTGTTGCCTCTCTGATTAATGCCCTCCTTGTTTGGGCTGAGACTTTGGGTGGGCGGCCCTCAGGTTTTTGTGGTACCATGTTTTTTTCATTTGACTAGAACAGATTCAATGGTGCTCAAGGGAGCATCAAAGATTGTGATTGATTTATTTATTTAAATAAATGAAACAGAGATGTATACTTCTCAACAACTTTGACCGTGAATTGTTTGGAGAGCTTCTTGGTCTTCATGGTGTTTGGTTAGTGATGTCTCTAGCTTAATGGTGTTGCAGCCAGGGCCGGCTCCAGGTTTTCGTGGGCCCAGGGCGAAAGAGTCTCAGTGGGCTCCTTTACAACATACCACAATTCATGATGCACAGATACGGCAGAGAAATATAGGCATAGTACAATGCCAAAGATTTCACTTACTTCTTACATAATACATGAGTGGTATCAATAGCTCAGAAACCAGACAGTATAGTCCTCTATACAGTATTATGGGCACCACACAGTACTTAATACATAGCTCAGAAACCAGACAGTATAGTCCTCTATACAGTATTATGGACACCACACAGTACTCAATACAGAATACAATAGCTCAGAAACCAGACAGTATAGTCCTCTATACAGTATTATGGGCACCACACAGTACTCAATACAGAATACTGTAATATATATATATATATATATATTGCTCCATACAGAATAATGAGCCCCACATATTGTGCCATACAGTAGAATGAGCCCCATATAATGCTCCATTCAGAATAATGAGCCCCTAGTTTGGCACCATACAGTATAATGAGCCCCATATAATGCTCCATACAGCATATGATGGGCCCCATATAGAGCTCCATACAGAATGGGCCCCATATAATGCTCCATACAGTATATGATGGGCACCATATAGTGCTCCAGTATATGATGGGCCCCATATATTTCTTCATATGTAATTGGCCCCATACGATGCTCCATATGTAATTGGCCCAATAAGATGTTTCATATATAATGGGCCACATATACTGCTCTATATGTAATTGGCCCCATAAGATACTCCATAAGTAATTGGCCCCGTAAGATGCTTCATATATAATAGGCCCCATATAGGCTCCATATGTAATTGGCCCCATAAAGTGCTCCAAAAAAAAAAAAAAAAAAAGGAAAAGAAATACCTCTCCTGCTAGGCTCTAGACTCCTCAGCGCCGCAGTCTTCCATTTCTCTGCACTGTGACTGTTCAGGCAGAGGGCGCACAGATGTGACTTCATTGCGCTCTCTGAACTGAACGTCACAGAGGACGCAGTAGATGCCGCAGCGGTGGAACCGGGGCCCGGAGCAGGTGGGGGGCCCACTGGCACCGGGCGCCCATAGCGTGCCACTGTCCCAGGCAACGAGTGGGCCCCCTGCCTGCTCCGGGCCCCTGCCCTTGCCCTGATGCCAGCACTGGTTGCAGCTTCTGCAGCCTTTCAGAAAAGGTATGCATATAGTGACAGACCATGTGGCTGAAAAAAAAAATGTCCCCGCTCTCCTTAATAAAATACTTGACTTTATTTCATGCATTTAAAAGACAAACAGCCCCACGGACAACGCTCAGGAGGACAAAGCTTTTGATAAAGATAGCAGCAGCGATCTAAACGCGTAGCTCATGTCCTCCTGAGCGTTGTCCGTGGGGCTTTTTGTATTTTAAACGCATGAAATAAAGTCAAGTATTTTATTAAGGAGAGCGGGGACATTTTTTCCCCCCATTTATTATTGGATCATCTCATCAGGACGGGGGTTCGGTGCACCTTCTGAAGATCGGCGAGCTGGCTTTTTCTTTCCTTTTTTCTTGTGACAGACCATGTGACACTTGTCATAAAGTCAAAGTAATCACTGCACTCGTATAGTTTCAAGTTGCATATATCAAAAGTTTATTTGGCTTGGGTCAGTAGATAAATGCTTGGCGAATTTAACGTTTCGGCCAGCCCGTGGCCTTGCTCACAAAATCGCCTAATGGAAATCTGTTGTTTAAAGCAGGGGTCCCCAACTCCAGTCCTCAAGGCCCGCCAACATGTCATGTTTTCAGGATTTCCTTAGTCTTGCCCAGGTAATAATTGCATCACCTGTGCAATGCAAAGGAAATCCTGAAAACATGACCTGTTGGTGGGCCTTGAGGATTGGAGTTGGGGACCCCTGGTTTAAAGTAAGGATACCGTATGGCTGATGAGTCAGATAGGAGGACCCAAATGTGTAACCAAACTGATGTGGTATAAACGCTTGCCCGTGCACTACGGCTGTAATTCCAGCCGGAGGGTAAACAATTGCTGTCGTATATATACACTCAGGAGTACAGATCAGGCTGTGTAAATCATCTGCCTTCTGGACTATCCCAGGAAAAGCCGGGGAAGATAGTGCTGTCTCACATATGGAATCAGGGGCACAGATCAGGTGGTATAATCCCTGTATGGTTTGGTATGTCCCAGATGAAGTCAATGGTAATATCAATCTGTTCTCCTCGTTCCTGTGTGCAGAGCAAGCGTTGGTGGCCAGGTGGAGGGTGCCGACACAGACCTGTGTCAAGGCAGTGGGACAGGTCTGTGTCGGCACCCTCCACCTGGCCACCAACGCTTGCTCTGCACACAGGAACGAGGAGAACAGATTGATATTACCATTGACTTCATCTGGGACATACCAAACCATACAGGGATTATACCACCTGATCTGTGCCCCTGATTCCATATGTGAGACAGCACTATCTTCCCCGGCTTTTCCTGGGATAGTCCAGAAGGCACATGATCTACACAGCCTGATCTGTACTCCTGAGTGTATATATACGACAGCAATTGTTTACCCTCCGGCTGGAATTACAGCCGTAATGCACGGGCAAGCGTTTATACCACATCAGTTTGGTTACACATTTGGGTCCTCCTATCTGACTCATCAGCCATACGGTATCCTTACTTTAAACAACAGATTTCCATTAGGCGATTTTGTGAGCAAGGCCACGGGCTGGCCGAAACGTTAAATTCGCCAAGCATTTATCTACTGACCCAAGCCAAATAAACTTTTGATATATGCAACTTGAAACTATACGAGTGCAGTGATTACTTTGACTTTATGACTTGTGGGATTTAGTGTCCCGTTCACTGGCACCGTGAACTATATTGATTGAGTGCTAGCTTTCCAGATTCTCTACATGTGACACTTGTGACACTTGTGACACACACGTTGACTTCCTTTCACTAACTGTAACTTATGAAGGAATTGCTGGCACCTGAAATTTTTAGGGGCTTCATCGCAAAAGGGGTGAATACATATGTACATGCCATTTTTAGTTATTTGATCCCAATTAATTTATGCCTATACACAAATCGATTACAAAAATATTTAAAGATAGGTTGCAATGTCCAAAACAGGTAAAAAGTCAAGGGGATGAATACTTTAGCAAGTTTGTGTGTGTATGTACGATAGATAGATAGATAGATAGATAGATAGATAGATAGATAGATAGATAGATAGATGTGGGATAGATAGATAGATAGATAGATAGATAGATAGATAGATAGATAGATGTGGGATAGATAGATAGATAGATGGATAGGGATAGATAGATAGATGTGGGATAGATGTGGGATAGATAGATAGATAGATAGATAGATAGATAGATAGATAGATAGATAGATAGATGTGGGATAGATAGATAGATAGATAGATAGATAGATAGATAGATAGATAGATAGATAGATAGATGTGGGATAGATAGATAGGGATAGATAGATAGATGTGGGATAGATAGATAGATGTGGGATAGATAGATAGATGTGGGATAGATAGATAGATGTGGGATAGATAGATAGATAGATGTGGGATAGATAGATAGATAGATAGATAGATAGATAGATAGATAGATAGATAGATAGATAGATAGATAGATAGATGTGGGATAGATAGATAGATAGATAGATAGATAGATAGATAGATATAGATAGATAGATAGATAGATAGATAGATATGGGATAGATAGATAGATAGATAGATAGATAGATAGATAGATAGATAGATAGATAGATAGATAGATGTGGGATAGATAGATAGATAGGGATAGATAGATAGATGTGGGATAGATAGATAGATGTGGGATAGATAGATAGATGTGGGATAGATAGATAGATAGGGATAGATAGATAGATGTGGGATAGATAGATAGATAGGGATAGATAGATAGATAGATAGATAGATAGATGTGGGATAGATAGATAGATAGATAGATAGATAGATAGATAG